>NC_089143.1:3418048-3488048 GCF_009819655.1 Sylvia atricapilla
TATTAAATTTTTTGGGAAAAAATTGGGATCATTGGGGAAAAAATTGGGATTTTTGGGAAAAATAATTAGGATTTTTTTGGAAAAAAAACCACGAGATTTTTTGAAGAAAATTATTATCATTTTTTCAGGAAGAAATTGGGATTTTGGGGAAAAAATTGAGAATTTTTGGGAAAAAAATATTGGTATTTTGTGGGGAAATAATTGCAAATTTTGAAGAAAAATGTTGAAATTTTTTGGGGGAAAACATTGGGATTTGGGGGGAAAAGAATGGGATTTTTGGGGAAAAAAATGGGATTTTTTTGAAGCAAAATATTGCGAGACAAACAAGAACTTAATTTTATGGCTTCAGTTAGAAATGGGGAAATGCTTGGCTGTTTGTTTCTTTAAAGAAAAATAACCTGCAAGTTATCCAGTAAAAAATAGGATATTAAATGACATGTTTATGAGATGGAAGTGATATCATGATTAAATTGAGATGGGTAGAGATGTTTATTCAGATTCTAACAAAAGCACATTTTTTATCAGCTGTTTTGGTAACATTCTTAAGGAAAATTTTTATTAATGTTATAATTTTTACCCACTGTGTAAAGAATGTATAAGACCATGTAAAATCCATGCTGGCATCAAGAGAACCATGAAATGAATTAAACCAAGCTACAGACTTCCTTCGAAATAAATAAATGAAAACTAAATCGGAAAAGAAAGAAAATCTAAGGGAGGAAAAAAAAAAGTGTATCTGCCAAAATATTAAGCCTGAAAAATCTACTCAAAAAAAAAATAAGTGCTTCTGTGCTAAGAAATGAAAATGGATGACTTCAGAAAACCACTTTTTAAAGAAATCCTCTTACTTGTCGCACACCGAACAGTGATGGCACCGGTCTGGTTTTACAAGGTGGCATCTGTCACAGTACCTGATTGCTGAAGGAAAAAAAGTTCCAGGATCACATTTCAATGGACAGTTACACATTTTGACTTCTCAAGTCTGTGCAAAAGTAAATACCATCAGCTCAGCCCAGCAGAACCCCCAGGAAAGCATTTCAGCAGGATCAGAACCAGTTTCAAATACCAAAGCATTCCTTAACCTCTTGAAATGCTGAATTATCAGACTGTACCCAAAAAGCTCAGTTTTTGCAACCTCTGCTAATCACATAATCTTTTTTTTTTTTTTTTTTTTTTTTTTTTTTTTTTTTTTTTTTCCCCAAGCCTTTTAGCTCTGCAAAACAATCAAAAGCCACAAAACCCTCACTAGACTGGAAAAATGCTAAACACTGTTCAACAGTGTAGCTACCTTAAGCTATTATTCTATCAGCTTTAACTTCCTGGGTGAAATTATCTCTTGGATTTGCTTAACTAGCCAGCATTGAAAAGCTGACACTATGAGTAGGGTTAGATTAACTCTTAGTTTGGATTATCTTTTGTTATTGCCACTGGATGACCAACAAGTAAAACAGTAACAGTCTCCTGTTGTGATCTAACTGTACATGACATACAAACAGTGATTCTGTTTTTATTATCTTTTAATCTATGATATAAGAAATTCATGCACTTAATGGCTGCTACAGCCTCTTCTGCAGCTCAGTATCACAAGCCACTTGTTAATATCAATTTGAAAACAAAAGCAAGGCACTGTCAATCCACTTTAAAATCCTGAATTTTATGGTGCAATTCACTTCCCGCCAACCTTTACACACTGAATAAACGCAGCTGCACCGAGCTAAATTAAACTTCTTGGATTGTTTTGTTATTTTGTGAAATATGAAAAAAACACTTCTTCCTTCAATCCAAACCCTTGAAAACTCTTTTTAATTAGTTTAAGTGGTACCTCAAGACAATCCTGCCTTTGTTAGTCTCCTAAACATCCCTTTACCTCCAGACATGGTCCGTGTATAGATGGGCAGGTCCTTGGCTGCCCTTCTCAAGACTTCTTGTTGGGATTCACCTCTGGGCTCCCTCTCCAGGGACTCCTTGTCTGAGTATGACAGATGAAACTGGAATGATTTTTAAAAGCAAAGAAAAATCAGCCAGCTCCAAGTTGAAGATGTAACTGCAGATGTGTAAAGAGGGATAAATATTCATTTCATAAAGATGGCTCAGCAACACGTAGAAATAACCCCAGTGGTCCCTCGACAACTGATTTATTTTATGGCAACTGAAGACAAAATTAAAAACACTTCTGGTTTGGTATTGATGCAATGCTCAATGCTTCCAGAAGTATTAAGCAACATTCTTCAAGAGAAAGATCAAGAGCACATCATTCCCCTGAAAAATCAGTCAATTTACTTCTGTAATGCCAAATATGAACTAGTGACTATAACCTAGGGATGTCAGTGTTTAAATGGAAGAAAATACACGACTAGAAATAGCAGAAAAGGCAGCTTTATTCTCTTCTGGCATTTTCCCTTTTATTTTTTGTCACTGCTGTTCTCCTCATGCAGGTGTCAGGGTGTGGTTATACTTTAGAGACTGGCTGAGAGAAGGGAGAGATGGTTCTTGTATGGCAAAATAACCACATCTTAAACATCTTCCTGAATAAAAAACCAGCTTCTGACACTGCCCAGAACAGTAACAAACATGGCTTTAGCAAGTGCTGAAAAGGCAAAAATTACTGAAAGAAATGCTTTCTTTACACGAAGCAGTACAAATTTCCTAAACTTCAAATTCTTATGCAACACAGCAACACAGCCTGTTGCTGAGAACTTTCCCAGACTTATTTTTTCACTGTTCTTTACTCTTTGTCACTGTAGCTTCTAGAAACAGGCAGAAGTCTTTGGTATCTCTATCAGAGAAAGAGGATACAAAATCACCTTTAAAAAGAAATCCACATTTGGCAGGAAGAGCTGTCTCTACCCTGTGCCAGAAACAGAAGCCCTGTTTACAGGAAGGGTAGTCATTACAATAATATTGATTTTTTTTTTTTCCCTAAAAGAAAATGATGCACTAAAAATAAAGAAAGCAGACAGGAAGATGCAGTTAGAAGCTTATTCTCACTTCCACAGAGAAGGCAGCACTCCACCCTTCCTGACAAAGCCCACAGTCTTCCAGCTGAAGCTGAATATTCACTATCTAACTACAGTTCTCAGGTCACCATTTTTTCCCCTGGCAAGAACACTTTTTACACTCTTACACTCTCACAAGGGTGTAAATTTGAGTGGATTTATATTGGGATATGTAAGACTTCTTAAAAAAGTCTTTTGAGTGGATTTATATTGGGATATGTAAGACTTCTTACTGCAAAAACTTGGTTTAGAACACTTCTTTTCAATGCTTATTTGATATAAACAGCTCTATTGTTACATCTTTTTTTTATTATTGCTCAGAGTAGTCCTACATCTAAAACCTTTGTGCCATTTTCACTCCTATCTTCAGTGCCTTGGTATGCACAAGCAGAGGATGGCAGTAAAGTCCCTCAAAACCTACTTTACATGTCAAAGCTGGAAACAAGCTCAAAAGAAAGCAGTGTGGTTTGCACCAGCTGCAGTATTCACGAAAACAAAATGCAAAAAAAGCTTTGTCTGTTTTCAGTCTTCAAGTGAGTTCAGTTCACTTGAAAATACTTCTTTTTCTATTGGCAGACTTCATCCTGTAAAATGGACTCCAAGCAGTTAGTAACATTACAAAATACCCTCATTAAATTTTTAAAACACTGCTGTAGTAGAATAGGAGAAAGACATGGAAGAAGGAAGGTGTCACTTACTGCCAGCAGCACTGTGTAAATTCAGTGTAAAGTCAAAGAACACAGGAACACCACACACTGCTCTCTATTACTCAACTAAAACACTTCCCCTGCTCCATCTGAAATTCTCCAGCAGCACTGTAAGATGGATTTGGAATTGTACTACAACCAGGATTTGTCAAAATGCTTTTATTTGCACCAGCCCCATGACTTGAAAGCCCTTCTAATTATCAGTACAGCCACCATACACACACATACATTTTGCCATGTAATTTTTCAAATGGAATAGGTTTTAATTTATTTTGCTCCTCCCCAGGCTGTAGTAAGACTGCAGTGTGAACTCCAGTGAAGATGGCAATTAGTTTGAATTATCTACCTGCTTTCACAATTAAATATCCTAGCAGTGAAGGAAAACTATTTGGAAAAGAACCTGCACACAACAAAGAGTAGAAATCACAAACTATTTATTCATTTCAGGTTGGCCTGGTACTTAGAGCAGCTAGAGGTGCCTCCATGCCAAAGGGAGGGTTTGCTTTGTGGGTATTTCAAACCCCAGGGCAGCCACAGCTTCTCCTGACCCCAGAGGTGGTGGAACACAGCCCCTACTGAGGAATCGGGGGTTCTGCACAAAGACAGGATGGAAGAGGCCAAAAAGTTGTGCTAGCCATAAAAAGCTGCCTGAGCAGAACTACCACTGGTGGAGAACTTTCCCAGACTCATTTTTTCACTGTTCTTTACTCCCTTCCTGCTTCCCACCATCAGCTTACCTCATGTGCACTCCCACCACAATCCAAAATTCCCTCATACCAAAACAGACAGGGAAGAAGTTTTAATTCAGAGGGCAACAGACAGATGCTGACAAGAAATAAAAGTCTTAAACACAGGGAAATAAATTTTTGCCCACACATAAAAGTCTGATATTCCCAAGGCAAAGATGTACGTTTCTAGTTCAAATAACTCATATTTGTCAAGTGGACAAGATTATTTTTTTTCTTCTACCATAAAGATCTCATTTTAAAATATCTATTAAAAAATTAGAGGAATTGCTACTTTTTATCTTGGTCATTACACTGATTGCAATCTGACTCTTATTAAGAAGCTGTAACTGCCATCTGTGTTTTTCTACAGAGTGTAAAAACTACACGACATCAGAGACTTAAGTCCTTGAAACACCACAAAACCAGGCATTTGGCTAGGCTATTTCCTAAAGAACAGTTAAATTTAGCTTACTTCTTTTGAAGGATTCATTGGTAGTGTAAAGATTGTTTTCCAATACGACCAGACGAACAGCATGAAAAACACGTGGTAAGCAACCAGGCACACAACTACAATCAGAAGGGAACAGAATTAATACAAACAGATCAGAGATATTATAAGGTTTATAAACAGTGCCCTGCAGGCATCACAGAGATTTTCTAACAGATGTAAATGCACAGGCTCTGGAAAAGCTTTGCCACAAAAAAAATTTGCGTTGCAACTTTCTACTTGTTTTCAACCGGCTTTTTGGATTCTATGTGTTTGACGGTTACAAGATGAATTAAAGCAAAATTTTTTTATTTTTTTTTTTCAGGTATCCTCGAATTCATCAGTGTGGCAGTGGGACTGGTCAGTATTAGAGGCGTGGACAGTGGCCTTTACCTTGGGATGAATGAGAAGGGAGAACTCTATGGCTCTGTAAGTACCAATTTCATAGCAGCTCGTACATCTTTAGGTTTTTGATTTGCTTCCTACCACAATGCAACCCCCTGGAGAAGTTCATCTCAGCTTTCAAAACACCAACACCTTTTCCTGTTGAAATGTGTAGTGTGTTTTTGAAGTGTAGCCTTGCGTACTTCAACAAAATAAAATTGATTTTTACAAAGCTGTAAGGGTACCAGCTCTTACTCTTTTTGCAAGTTTTAAAGCACCTTCAGATAAAATATTCTGTTTCTCCACTTCCTTTACGTAAGACAAATACAAACCCTAATAAAGGCCCATCATTAATTAGCAAACAGTCTCCCTTACTCGTTTTTAAAATCCTAATTAACTGATGCATGTCTGCCTCCCCCAGCAAAAGCCCCAACCTCTCACAGGACATAAGGGGACAATGACAAATGTGAGAGAAGTCTTGGGGTGAATCTGCACCTAATACCCAAGCACTAACCACACCCAGTAATTTGTTTTCCTAGATTTTAAAAAGGAGGATGGTTGGGTGGTTTTAAAACCAACAGGTGCTTTAAATTCCAGTGTTCATTCACTACTTTTATTCTTCACAGCCAGTCGACATTTATTTGTATGTTTTTTAATAGATGAGAATCAATGTTTATTAGAATACAGAAGGCAACAGTCACTTTTCCAGAGTCTGCCATAAGTTGATAGGTACTTCCATTTAAAAAGTCTCACCTTAGTAAGCAATTCACTACAATAAACAGCAAATCATAAACTCATATCCCCTGATAAAGTTACTCTAACGACAAGAAAAGTGTATTCTTCCACAAATGCATATCCTCAAAAAGTGTCATAGTGGGAAACCCGTGTTACTTTCACTTCACAACCTGAAATATTGCCCTCGTTTGGTCAGCTTTTTTTACATGTCCTATTATTCAGGGCTAGAGAATTCTTTATAACACATGCATGATGGTGCATATAAATACAGTTGCTTGGTATGTTCTTACTTTTTGCAATTTTGCCTCAAATATAATCGAATAAATACTTCTGGTGTTGAAGTAATAGCAGGAACATTGTACATATTTACTCTCATTCACTAAGCTGTTAAAAATAATTAACAAAAGCTAATAGAATCTGAGGAGCAAGTCTGTACAAAGCTTTTGGAATGATAGGTGCAAAGAGTCACATGCCATGTCTATAAACTGAAAAAAAAAATAATTATCAGCATAAATAAGTGATAGAAGTGGCCTCCACACAAAGCACAATACACTAAATGACCACCTTGTTATTTTATAAGCATCTAGACAGGAACAGTCTCCACTTCTATCAGAACATTTCTATCAACTCTAAAAAAACTCCTCATTTACTCGAACAAAATCAATATTTTTTACACATCAGTATATTCATGGCATATAGTGAGAGCAAAGTCACCCCAGTTCTGTCCATCAGGCACTTACTGAAATGCATTAAGCATTTTATTGCTAAAAAAAAAAAAGGCAAAAAAAAAACAAAAAACCCATTAACTGACTGACCAGAAGAAAATTGTTGGCACACAAACCAAAGCCTAACGCCTGAAGACATTACCCAAGGTTTTCCCTTGGAGGTCTGAAGAACATTTGAGCTTATTTTGGTTGATCTTGAACCTAAATTCCCCAGCCTGATCCTGACTGGTCACTGAACTCCTCCCAGGCTGTCTACCCACCACTTTCCCTGCACTGGGATGGATTGATGGGCACTGCTCACAAAACACATGAAAATTAGCACATTACATTAATATATTATTAGATGAATTACATCTATGAATTACATGTTATTAGATGAATTACACCTATAAACACCCCACCACTTTCCCTGCACTGGTGCTTGCATTTAAAGCACATGTTGGTTTTAAAACCATTCAAGCATCCACCCTTTTAAAATTCAGGAAACT
Organism: Sylvia atricapilla; assembly: GCF_009819655.1. Classification (NCBI taxonomy): domain Eukaryota; kingdom Metazoa; phylum Chordata; class Aves; order Passeriformes; family Sylviidae; genus Sylvia; species Sylvia atricapilla. The sequence goes on from NC_089143.1 coordinate 3,425,299, forward strand.
AATTAACTGGGTGTGGTTATTGCTTGGGTATTAGGTGTAGGGATGGAGACCCTGGGGCGCTGAGAGCTCAACAACAACTTCATCTCACTTGAGGCACTTGGAGAAGAACTGGCTGCTGCCCTGGCAGAAATCTACACATTTTCTGGAAAAAAAACCCAAAAAAACCCCAAAACCCAATCAACCACCAACTACAAAAAACCCTAACTCAACCCAACAAAACAAATCTTAGGGCAGAAGGACAGCCACAGTGCTGCTTCTGACTGGCTGAAGCCCACCAAGGCTTTGAGTGAAAAGAAGAAATTTAAAAAATAAGAAATTTAAAAAATAAGAAAATTTCCCCCAATGCATTTTGCTGATAATTTTCATGTGTGTGTGATAATTTTCATGTGTTTTCCGATAATTTTCATGTGTGTTGTGATAATTTTCATGTGTTTTGTGATAATTTTCATGTGTTTTGTGAGCAATGCCCATCAATTCACTTTTTCCCCCCATCCCACAGAGAATGGAGCAGCAAGAAACTGCAATTCCAAACTCATGTGGGGGATGAGATCAGAGAACTGAAGTTTTTCAAGCAAATGCTTCTTAATTGACAAAGTGTTTTCTAAGTGAGGGAGTTGCCAATGACTTAATAAAATCTGCTGGAATTACAGAAACATAAAAAGCTCTTCCTCCAAAAGCTCTGCAGCCCTACACTTTACATTTCCATCTTGTGCTCTAGTATTCAAATAGCATCTGGAAATAAATATATAGTTTTTTTAAACATATATTATATATATTATATAAAATATATAAAAATATAAATACATTATATATGATGTATATAAATTCTATAATATAGAGTATAAATGATAAATTATATATAATAATATATATTATACATAATATATATATTTAATATATAAATAAAAATATAAAAATATAAAATATATTATATTCTGTTATATACATCTGACATGTAGCCCTGTCAGAATATGGTAAGATTGCCTAGTTACAGTTCCTATATATATACATATATATATTTATATATTTTATATTATATATTATTATATTTATATATTATAAAAATAAAAATAATTTTATATAAGTATAAAGAATATAATATAGAATATAATAGAATATAACAGAATATAATAGAAGGATCCTATTTCTCTAAATATGTTAAAAAGAAAATGCAGGAAAAAAATCACCTCCCACTGAAGTATGTTGCATCTGCACAAATAAACTGCTCACCCCTAGAAATCCTTGCTTTTACAAGAGCTTTCCATATTATGAATAGATTTTTTAAAAACCAGATTGTTAATAATGATTGTTTTAGCCGACATCAGAAAGCCAGTGGAAAGAGTAAAAAAATTCTAATTTTTCTCATCTTTATTTGTAATGGCTAAGGCAATATCCAGGAACAGCAAGATAATGAAAGGTGCTGAGGAACAAAAAAAGTACAAATCTAACTTAAGTTTGACTGTTTCTCAATTCTACTGGTAAACTACTGTTTTACTCTGATTTATGAATTACATCTACAAACAGCTAATAAAAAACCTTACCTTTTTCTCCGATATTTGTCATTGTCACTGAAAAACAAGAAAAAAAAAGGAAATAATAAAAATTTATGTTTAAATAGCAAATGATGCAACTCAATATTAAACTTTATTTTTTTCAACCAGATGGAAGAATAATCATCAAACAATACATGTTCAAGGTCACACACTGTGAAGCTTTTATGCTGTGTCCATTCACAAGAATAGTTATACAATATCAACTGCTTATATGGTTTTTATGGGTTCTGTTCCCAGGCTCATTTCCTGATAACCAGGACCTCCATTATCTGAAACTGAAGTTTAATTCAACAAAAGCCATCTCTGAAGTTTAATCCTAAAAAAGCCACTTCTGAAGTTCAGGTATTTCTTCTAACTGTGGTTGCACAGGTTTCACTCTTTATGTTTTTTATGTTCTCTTCTTGAAGTGGCGGTATGAGACTCCAGAACTGGTTTTGGCAGCAATATTTGGTGATACCTTAAATATTCAAAGCATAAGAATTGAAAGGAGACAAAAGCTGCATTTCCTTTTGGAAACTGCCCACGGACTACAAGATTTGGGAGCGAGGAATTTGGGAGAGTGAGACTTTGAGTGAGAAAGGACAAGTGTGTCAGGCATAAATATATAATAAATATAAAAGAAATATTTATATTTATATTAATTTATATAATATATCTATTTAATCAATATCTATTTATAAAATATAAATAAATCTAAATAAATATAGAAAATTTCTATTTTTTAGTAGGATCATGGAAGGGTGCACACAGATATCACATATCAGTGACTGCATTTTCCACTCTTGGGCACGTTATTTAAAAGTGAGCATCCCACAACAGGTACCTCAGAAAGATCACAATCTCCCAAGTGATCAAAACCCTCTTTTCAGCCAAACCACTGCACCACACATCTGTCCATCCCAGCTGAGCAGTCTACAAGCTGTGATACACTGGTGCCTACAACAGGACAGCAGACAGACAGCACTCTCATCCACTCTTGTTCTCCTAATAAAAATTAGGAATTTTTTAATAAATCTAATAAAAATAGAATTAAATTTTAAATAAATCTAATAAAAATGTTTGCACAAGGCTGCTCTTCAGGCACAAGGCAACTCCTATGGAAAAGGCAAACAGCTTTGCCACCTGACTGATGGATTACACTTTGACTTGCTGACTGATTTAACCCCAGTATTTAAATACATCTTGTGTTGGGGAAGATGGAATCAGGGAAACCTTATCAATATGATTGCTTAGCAAAGATTCTGAAAATATGAAACCTATAATGGAAATAGAAATGAAAGCTGACTTTGAGCTGTAGGATACTGAGTCTCAGTTACTATAGAACCTGAAAACAATGGTCTAGCTGAAGGAGAATCCCTTTGGATTGAACAATCCCTTTCTGCTGGCTGAGGGATCCAAAGGTCAATGGAGCAAAACAGAAAAGTCTAAAGAGTAGTTTTTAGAGTTTAAAATATAACACATATGGTAATGTATAGTTATGTATGTATGTATAGATTCTATAGGATTTTGTGTCTTGTGTTGGTTGGTCACTGAAAATTAGAATATTCATCACAAAAGGAGATATAATGGAATGTAACAAAGACCTTGAGCTTAACTCTTACCTCCTCTTACCTCTGAACTCTCCCCTTCCTCTTCCCCTACTCTCGCTCTCTCCTGCTCTCTCCCCTGCCCTTTGCTCTCTCTCCCTTCTCTCTCAGCTCTCACCCTGCTGTTCTTCTCCCTCTCTCTTTGGGACTCCCCTCCAGCCCAGGCTGGTGGCTGAAGGCAAGGCCCTTTTACCCACGGCCCTGCAATAAACCCACATGTTCTAGAATATCCAGGCTGGCAGAATTTGTCCCAGCCGTCTGTGGATTCACCTACACTGCATCAGCAAGGGCTGGCCAGAGGAGGGAAGGGTTCATCCCCTTGCCCAGCATTTATCTGACCCCATCCAGAACAGGGATTTGTGCTGGGGATTTTCCCCCCAACACACCAAAGAGACAAGCCCAGGAGGAAGCCACCAAGCTGGCAGGGACTCATCCTCTCAAGAGAGAAGCAGGGCTTGTCAGCCTGGAGAAGACACGGTTTTTGGAGGTCTCTCCAGGGAGGAACCGAGGACTGGGCTCTTCATGCTGGCACACAGTGGGGTGACAGGAGCCAGAAGGGTAAGCTGAAATGAAAGGATCAGATTGGATACAGGCAAAACCATTCCTACCAGGAGAGCTGTCCACCAGTGGAGGAAGATGTCTGGATGTGCACAACCTCCAGCAGTGAAGTTTTCCAAGACTCAAGCTGACAAAACCCTGAATGACCTAGTGGGACTCACACTTAGCCCTGTTTTGATTAGAGGTTGGACTGTACCAGCTCTCAAACATGAATTATTGCACAATTCGTAATTTACAGCAGGTCTGCTAAAATCTGACTATGGCTCCACCAAAACAAGCACCTAGCTCACCTGAGGGAAAACAGTAACCAACTTTATAAAACTCCTCAAAAAAAAAAAAAAAAATCAAAAAGACACCACGGAAGTCACACAAGACACTATAAAATAAACTATTCTGCCCTCAGTTTTCTGAACTCTTTAGAATTTGAAAAGCTGAATTTCCATCTAGACAACTGCTAGGAATATATGAATATGAAAATATGAAGGAACATATATACATTTGACTCTGGGAAGCAGACAGGCTCCCTACAATGATGCACAAGAATTGTAAAATTGTAAGAAAACAGCCACCCACCAGATGACTGTTTACAAAACAAAAGACATCTTCAGAGCTGATATGCAATTTAATGCTGATAAGAGTTCTCAGATTAAAGCAAATTAGCCACTATTCAAATTCTGATTTTCTTTCTCCGCTTGGAACAGACAGCAAAGTGTGCAGGGATTCTGCCAGTCTCCTCGGAGTAACTGCTCTCTGCTAATTAAAAAGTCACAGCCAAGCACACACGCACAATCACCAGTTTCAAAACAAAAATCTGCTTAACCAATCTTCACCAATTTGTGGCATTTTTCTCTCCTTACAAGGGAGAGAAAATTTCACAGAATATTGCTGTGAAAGCAACTGTAATCTTTTTTTTCCCATCTCTTATTTTGCATAAAATATATTTATTAATGTGTCTAAATTTTCCACAACGCCTGTAAGTAAAGGATAGACAAATCCAAATTCAGTCATTTCCACCAGACAGCAAATCTAAAGCTTCTCAAAATCTCAAAAGCAAAATTTCAAAATTTCAAAATCTAAAGCAAATCTAAAGCTTCTCAAAATTTCTGTCCACCCCAGAAGGAAACAGAGTCGACACCTGTACAGAGTTCTCAGCTTTTGCAGTATCTAACTTGGAACCCAAATGCTCCTGACAGTAAAGACTATGAAAGTTAAAACACAAGAAATGTCCAGTAACCCAGCAGGGTGAGAACAAGTTTGTTTGGGTTTTTTTTAAATATATGTATCTTGTCATTTTAATTTTTTTTACTATTGAGCATAAATCAAAAGTTATTTCATACACCCCTAAGCTGCAACCACAATTTTCTCCATTTGTTGAATAGCTACAACACAAAGACTTCTTTGAGTAACTACAAGGTGTTTACCCTAAGATCACACTAAAATCATATTATTTAAGAGCAGGGAAAATAATTTTCTAGTATGAAAAAAAAATCCTCCAATTTTGGATTTGCTCAAAGAATGTTTGTTATTTTCCCTGCCTTCTGAATAGCACACGGTACGTTTACTTCGACCAAATTTTATATTTTTTAGCAGAATCATTTGTATCAGTATTTCTGATCATTTGTATCAGTATTTCTGGCAGTTTTCTCAATTTCTGTTTCAAGGGGTTACACTTGCTGTGGTGAAAAGTAGGTCAGACTGTGCATCTTATTAATAAAATCAGCTGAAACGCTGCAAAGGCACTTGCTGATAGTCAAATAGCACAGAAACAATTTGGGTTAAAAGCATTTCTGTCTATGATGACTAAAATAAACACAAAGGGCACGACAATCCCAGCGCTAAGCGATTTCTGGAGAAAACAAGGTAAATAAACCCCTTTGGGACTCGAATAAATGATCCTCCTGCGTATCCGAGATAGAAATAATTATAAAAAACATGACCTGTCTTCAGGAAATCATTAAAAAGTTACAGCTTTGTTTGCCTGAGGTGCTGCAGGGACCAATTTCATGAAGAATCACCCTTGCAGTGCCATTTCCAGTTGAGTCCTTGCAGACTGTCACATCATTAGAGCTCTCTGGTTCATTATGCAGCTCATCAGAATTAGGGACCAGCCTGGGACACACACAGCATTTCAGCCGATGGAAATCCCAATTTCCTGAGCCAGAAACAGGAACATCCAATAATCAATGTCAATCCAATAGTCAAATACACCATGTCATCTTATTCTCCCTGGAGAAGAATATGAGAATAAAGAGGAAGCCATGAAATACAATCGAGAATCCTAAACTGATTATACTAAAGGACAGAAAATCTCTTCATTTCTTTAGATTGGATGTTGAAAGGGATTTGTGTTGTTACTGCCTTGTGTTTTCCTTTTTGTTGGTACATAAATATTCTTAATGAACATTGCACTTTCCATTCTTTTACAAATGGTATGTAAATTAAAATTTAAAAAAATAAAAATAATATAGATATTTTAGAGAATGTAGATGTGAAATGCTTTTTCATGGTACGAGATTTACCATGATGTTGAAGTATTGCATATTGTTCAAAATTTTTTCCTGCTTTTTTCACTTAGAGTTTCTTTGTCTGTTAGAAATTTAGAGAGGCAATCCCTAAGCAGGTGCAGTAAGGAGATCAAAATATTACTTTTTAAATTTAAAATGTTGGCAGAAGTTATACAAGTAGCCTGTGCTTGCAGAGAGAACTGGAAAGAAGGCAGAATGATGATGTGTGCAAAGACTAAAAAAAAAAGGCCAGGATGGTTTCCATCACCAAATTAATTTGCTAGGAAAAGAAATCACATCACTAGGCACCTTGTGGTCAGATCGAGTTGGATTTTCTGCTTCTTCAATTTCCACTCTTTTTTTTTCCCTAGAAATCTTTATCTCACCCAACCATGTAAAAACTAGGTAGACGTCCATCACAAACCCCCAAAAGATTCTGAAGATAAATTTTACATGAAAATGTGCATTGGTTTTGTAATGTTAAATTTGCCTGACTTCTAAACCCAAAAATCAAAGTTTCTGAACAGCAATGGCCATTTAAAAATAAGGGAAAAAAAAGAAAAGAAAATGGGAGAAAGCAATTAATTTTTTAAAGCTGTGATGAAAGCGGCTATACAAAATTTTGCTATCATGTTTTATGTACATTATTGAAATATTATACCTGTGGAATGGGAAAACAAGATCCATCTGATTCAGGGCTCTGCAGGCCACATCTATAAATACTGGTTCTCTCCACTTTTATGAAGTTTAACATCTTGGATCCGATTCACAACAGTAAGTATATATTCATCTTTATAGCTACTTGAAGCTGTAAAACACTGATCTATAGACGCAGTTTGACTGAGCTGTGTGCACACATAAAAGTGTTTTATAGTTGTGACAGGAATTCTGTCACTGCCTGCAACAGTCCTTTAGTAAAAATATCAGTGCTTGCAATAAAAACTTATCTCTGCTAGAGAGAACAGTGATTTGCATTGATTCAGAGTGACAAAGGTGACACCCGGCTTTGTTTCGGAACAAGTCACAGAAATATTTCTGGATGTTTAAGGCAGCCATCAATACCCATACATTTGCATTTGATGGTATTTGCAAACGTTTCAGAGGATTAATTTTAACCCTGTGGCCCATTAAAGTGCATCACTGTCCACCTCTGTTGGAGTCCAGGACATCCCTTGGATGACCTGGGACCCGAGGAAGGGAATTTGAGCCCTGCACAGGGGGGTGTGGAGCTGGTTCAGGGGGCTCAGAGACCTTGGCACAGAGCCCAGGAAACACCAGCTTTGATTTTAGGTCCATGGTAGAGGAATTGCAACCACCGAGATGTGAAAACAGTAGTTTAGCACAGTAGAAGATACAAATTCAGGTAGTTTTAGGGTTTACAGAATAGAGGTAATGGGGACAAGATGGTGGAAATTTGGGTGGTACCTCATGTACTTCTCCTTCGTCCTCGTCCTCCATCTTTTGGGGTGGTGATGGCACAAAGTAGTCAGAGTGGATTGGAGCAAAGTGAAAAGGACACCTTTAGTGTGGGCACTGGGCATTGGTACAAACAGTAAATAACCCACACGGAGTTATCTGTATAAATTTGAGGGAACATCCCATCGTGGGCAGTCACCTCGTGTCCCAGCTGCTGTCCAGACCTCGGCTGGGAGCAGAGAAAATTCTGAGATACCAAATAATAAACACCACGATAAACCTGAAAACCGACCTTGAGGACTCTGCTTTTTTATACCTATGTGACTCGGGGCTTTTAAGGCCAAGGACTTTAAACAATTTAAATCTCAGATGAGGAAACCCTCCCCAGGACACCTGGCCCAGCAGCAATCTGCTATTTGGTGCCTTTGTTGGTTAAATTCACAAACCCACTGCCTGTGCACAGGGTATGACTAAAAACTGGTTTAATTCTTCTTTACACATTTCCCAATTTACCTTCCAAGTCCACAGACTGAAGAATGAAAAGTTTGTTCTACCAAAGCAGCAGACACTTGTGTGGCCAGACCACTGTTCAGCAACCAAAAACTACACCCTGACAAGAACTCTTTAAGTTATGTACCAAGCAGAACTCTTTAAGTTATGTACCAAACAGTATCAAACATTTACCTGGGAACATAATCTTGTCCAGTAACTTTATCTTCACCACAGACCTTGTGTTTTCAAGCTTCAAGCCAGAGTTTACAATTCAAGGCATAAAAACTACAGGTAATCCATGGAGAGAGAACCAGCCACGCTGAACACAGACTTCAGCTCTGTTTCAGAGCTGTAAAGTGGCAGCTGCTTCCAAAAGTCTGAGAAAGCATCCACATGAAATTTGGGAAATGCACAGGACCGACTGCTGGCTATAATGCAGAAGCCCATTCTACTTCAGCCACAGCTTGGAAACTTTTCTCAAAGTAACCACAGATCTCACAAGAGGGGAAAAAAAAAAAACAAAACCAAAAAACAAAAACAAAAACAAAAAAAACCAAACCAAACAAAAAAAACAACAAACAAACAAAAAAAAAACAAACAAAAAAACACCAAACCAACCAAAAACAAAACAAAACAAAAAACCCCCAAAAAAAACCCCAAACAAAAAAAAAAAAAAAAAACCCACAAAAAAAAACCAAAAAACAAACAGACAAAAAACCCCCACCCAAACAAAACCCAAAAAACCCCAAAACAACCAACAAAAACCCCAAACAACAACAAAAAAATCCACCAGATAGTATTTCCCAAATACAGAATAAAAATGCAAACTTTCCTGGACCAAAGTACTTTTGTACCCTGCAGACAGGGTATTTAACCTGGTATTTGACCACAGCCACTGCAATGTTGCAGTGTACTTCTATTTCTATAGCCAAACCTAAGCTCCAAATGGTTACAGGACATAAGCTGCAAGTACCATAAATCCTTTAATCCATCTGGAGAACACACTGAGCAAAGAGCTCAAATCCAGCTGACCAAATCCTGGGTCTCTCTCTTTTTTTTTTTTTAATTTTTTTTTAATTTTTTTTATTATTATTTTTAACCTTTTTCCCCCTCACCCTAGCAGCTTCTATCTCCCTATTTTCTGCCACTTCTGACACCCTGATAACACTGTCCAAAGCCCACAGGGCACGTATTAATCCTGCCTCTAAACTGTGATGAATTAAGCAGCTTTATACCCTGTGGTAATTCCATTCCACTGACAGTTCAGTGGGTCAAAAACCCTCAATTCAGCACTAATCAATGTGATCTTCCAGCAAAAAAATCTTTCATGACCATTAACATCTTCATCAGCTGGATTCATTCCATGCTTCTTCCACTCTGAGGGGAGCTGTAGGCAGACACCATCAAATATTCCACACCAAAAAAAAAAAAAGATTTGTTGTATCCCCTCTTCAGCTATGCTGAAGTAACTTATTCTTTCCAAATCACTCACCAGGTGGCAATATTTTCTCCCTTTCCCTTCACTGGAGTAGTCACAAAATGCTTATTGCTCGTTTGTTCCACAGTAAATCTGTTTTCCTGCCTCAAAATTACAAACTCAAGCTGCATTTTCTGACAGGATCCCTGAGCAAGAGCGTTGTCCTTTGAATTAAAATTAGTGCCGTGTCAAAAATGGATCAAAAGTGAACAGATTTCTTTTGGATACAGGATATCTACAGCTGTTATTTTTACTAAAAACATCTATCACAAAACTGTCATTTTTTTTTTACATTTTCCTTCTTATACAGACCTCCAAATCATGAACTGGTGGGAAACAAAACAAAAGGGTGTCAGTGTCTGGTTTGGCAAGAACATTTCTGACAAACAGCTGTCAGCAACTGCAATTTACTCCTGGTTCTGCCTTACCTAAAGCATGGAATGGGAAACTCCTCCAACCTGAATTACAGATGTAGCTAAGAAGGAAATGTAAGAATATTTTTTTTTTTTTGCATGGGAAGTATACAAAGATCTTAATAAAGACTGAATGTTCATTTCAGCTTTTTCACTAACAGTTTATTCCAGGTGTATTTGCTGAATACAGACACCTGGATACAGCTGCTGGGGTTCAGCAGTTCATTTGCACTTCATGTTCCTGCTGTTCTGCGTGCCCTGGGTTGAAATTTCAGTAGCTTGAGCTATCAAAGTTCACTGGACTCACTGTGCATCACCTCCTTCTCCCCATCCTTTCTGGAGAACAACAAATCTGTATCCCTCAGGCTCTCACAAACATCATTTTTTTAAAAAAGGGAAGGAATACTTAAAGATCCAGTAATTTTAAACATGAAGTTATTCAGGGTGGAAAAAAAATAAGTACTACTGCTAGACAGGGCTTGGATATGACAATCCTGGCAAAAATCAATGGCTCTGGATTAGCGGGCAAGCAATTTTTAGTCAAGTGTTTAAGACTAACTCACAGATGCATTTAATTCCAGTATTCATCGTACATCCAGCAGAAAGAACTGTTTGCTAGTATTCAACATCTTTCTCCTTCCTGCTAAAGGTTAAAAGCTGCATGAGCACTTACCTGAATCCACTAAGAAAAGAGATGGAACTCTATAGACATGGCAACACTAGTGCTAAGAACAGTGGATTCATTTTTCTATTTCTAAAACCTTTTTTGTGTTTCTAGAATGCTACTCAACACTGTAACTACTCAGCTTAGGTATATAAGGAATTAGCTTAGTAAATTGCTTTTTTTAAAAAAATTTGCTCCTTCTATATAATGCTCAGATGTAATTAAAAAAACCCAAACAAACCAACAAATAAACTCTAAGAAAACCCCCCACAAACCCACTCAAAATACTACATTTGAACCACTTTCTCATTACTAAAACTCAAATGGACCACTTCTATTACAACCAGTGCAAAGTCCTTGTGAAGTCCTATTGCACAATGGTTAAACACTGCTCCTTGTATGCTGTCAGCCTCAATGACAGAAAGCTGCAGGAAAAAAAAAAAAACCCAGCTATATACATCCTCTTTAGCATTCAGTGCTGCAGGAATAAAAGCTGCACTGAACACACAGGCTGGCTTCAAAGCACTGAAATGCTTTCAGTCTATTCCTGCCCTTGGCTTTCCTTCCCAGAGTTGTTAGTTATTCCTTCTGTTGTTTACACTAAATATTCATTACTAAGACAAGACATAAGCTCATTTTATTTTATTATGCCAAAAAAATGAGGGAAAACATCCAGATATAGATAAAAGATGGAATTACTGGAAATCACGGGCGACTCTTGCGCTGAATTAAAAACACTGGTGAGCCAGCTCCCAGTGGAAAGTGTGGGGCTGGGTGACAAACCAACCAAAACAAATCAACAAATCACCCTTGTCCATTGAAAGGAATTCAGTAAAAGATGCTTTGGAGGGGTCCTCAAGGAATGAGTGAAGCAGTTTATAGACTGGAGCAAGTTTGAAGCAGGGCATTTCCTTAAGAGGCATCCTCCTCCAGGTCAGCTAAACCCCAACCCTCCTCTGTCATACAGTTATGCAGAATAAAAAAAACAAAACAAAAAACAGAATACTGAAGCAGTAGTGCCCAGAAGAAACCCACTGTGCCTAGCACAAGGCTCCACACATTAGGACATGAACTACAGAGTGGCTTTTCCCTGGAGCATCTTTCCCTGGAGCATCAGCAGTGGCAGCTGACAGCTCTCCTTCCCAGGCTTGTTCAGTGAACCCCCAGAACCCTGCACACAATTCACTTGTGCTGAAGGCAGACACTTCACTCTTCCTCTCATGAAGGCACAGTGATGCTTAAAACTAACAGATTTCAATGGTGTTAGCAAAGAAAAAAAATATAGGAACTCCAATATAGGAACTACAGCAAGTCTTGCTACTGCCCCAAAAATCAGAAGTGCTAAGCCTGACAATCACTTTTTGTTTAATCCCTCAACTGCTCAGCCAAGCATCCATAGGACAAAAATCCAATCTGTTTTCTGTATACAATTTAAAAAAAATATCAAAAATTAGGTGCTGGACTGCTGAGATTTTTAACATAAACAGCTGAAAACTAAGTGGAGCTAACTTATATTCCTCTGGCAGTATTAAGACATTGTTACTGAAATATCAGTATGCCACACATCAGCCTCTAAAAATCAGATTCAATGGTTTTCTACAAGACCATGTAAGAGAATAGAGCCAAACATGTAACAGAACCGAAATCAGGGAAAAAAAACCCTCCAAACCGAGAGAGGCTGGTCATTTAATAAATCCTTCTGGCTCGGCTACTGTAATTCACACCAATGCTCTTGTCATAAACAGCCCCCGAATGGAGCCGCCTGATGCCAGGTGCCAAGGGCCGTGCCCAGGGTCACTGCCCAAGGCACGGGCCGGCGACAAGGGTCATGGAGTCGGGACAGCCGGGCGTTTTCTGGGCGCCTGGAGAGCGGCATTTCGCCGGTTTCCTGTTCGCTATTCCTGCACTCACGTCTGTCCTCAGAAGGCTCTGTATGTGTGTGTGTACATGTGTGTGTGTATGTACATATGTGTGTGTGTAAATTGTGTATGTGTGTACATGTGTGTGTGTACATGTGTGTGTGTGTATATGTGTGGTGTGTACACCTGTGTGTGTGGGTACATGTGTGTGTGTGTACATGTGTGAGTGTGTACATGTGTGTGTACCTGTGTGTGTGTGAACTCCGCTCACCCACCCGCACAGCCAGTCCGGCTCCCGGTGCCCGGGACCGGCCACACTCCGCGCAGCCCACGGAGGTGAACTCAGCCTGTGAAAAGCCCGTGTTGGCGGCTCCCCCCCTCGCGTGTCGGAGCACACCAGGCGCGATGGGTCCGCAGGGGCCGGAGCACGGGAGCTTCGCTCCGGTCCGCTCCAGCCGCGGGCCGGGCGTGGCAGCGGGACCGGGGGCGACCCCGGGGCCGACAATGGGAGGCAGCTGAGAGTCAGAGGCGGCCGCCCGTACCCGTACCTATACCCGCACCTATACCCATACCTATACCCGTACCTATACCCGTACCTATACCCTACCCATACCCGTACCTATACCCGTACCCATACCCGTACCTATACCCGTACCGTACCCGTACCCATACCCGTACCTATACCCGTACCTATACCGTACCTATACCCATACCTATACCCGTACCTATACCCGTACCTATACCCGTACCTATACCCGTACCCATACCCGTACCTATACCCATACCTATACCCGTACCTATACCCGTACCTATACCCGTACCTATACCCGTGCCCATACCCGTGCCCATACCCGTACCCATACCCGTACCTATACCCGTACCCGTACCTATACCCATACCCGTACCCGTGCCCGTACCTATACCCGTACCCGTACCCATACCCGTACCTATACCCGTACCCATACCCGTACCTATACCCGTACCGTACCCGTACCTATACCCGTACCCGTACCCGTACCCATACCCGTGCCCGTACCCGTGCCCGTTCCCGTGCCCGTACCAACATCCGTATCCATACCCGTTCCCGTACCGCCCGGCGGCGCTCCCCCGGCAGGGCGGCGGCTCCCACCCCCGTCCCACCCGCGCCCCGCGGCGGCGGCGGCGGCACTCACGCAGGCAGAGCTGGGTGACATAGGCGTAGTAGGACCAGCAGAGGATGCTGGAGATGAAGAGCACGGGCACCCAGTAGAGCAGCCGCTGGCAGCGCCTCCGCACGCCGCCCCAAGCTCCCGGCGGCCCGGCGGCCGGCGGCGCCGCCATCTTCCCGCAGCGCATCTTCCCGCAGCGCATCTCCCGGCCGCTCGCTCCGGGGGCCCGCGGCCCGGCCGCGCCACACAGCCCGGAGCCCGCCCCGGCCACACCCTCCCGGGGCCGCCGCTCCTCCCACCGCCGCTCCCCGGGCAGCGCGGGCAGAGCCGGCCCCGAGCGCAAAGCGCCCTCTCGGCGCTCTCGGTGCTCTCATTGCTCTCGGTGCTCTCATTGCTCTCGGTGCCTTCTCGGTGCTCTCATTGCTCTCATTGCTCTCGGCGCTCTCATTGCTCTCGGCGCTTTCATTGCTCTCATTGCTCTCGGTGCTCACGGTGCTCTCGGTGCTCTCGGCGCTCTCATTGCTCTCGGTGCCCTCTCGGTGCTCTCGGTGCTCTCATTGCTCTCGGTGCCCTCTCGGTGCTCTCGGTGCTCACATTGCTCTCATTGCTCTCATTGCTCACGGTGCTCTCATTGCTCACGGTGCTCTCGGTGCTCTCGGTCCCCTCTCATTGCTCTCGGTGCTCTCGGTCCCCTCTCATTGCTCTCGGTGCTCTCGGTCCCCTCTCATTGCTCTCGGTGCTCTCATTGCTCTCGGTGCTCTCATTGCTCTCGGTGCTCTCGGTCCCCTCTCGGTGCTCTCGGTCCCCTCTGCCGCCGAGTTCTGGCGCTGCCACGTGCGGGGAGCGCCCAGTGCTCGATGCTGCTTCGCTCCCTCCTCATCCTCCTCTGGAAACGGGCACGGCGACTCTTAACGCTGCCCTGCGAAGGGCTTTAGAGCCCCCGGTTAGAAAAAGCGCTCCTCGTTTGCAAATAAGGCTTCGGAGCAGAGTAAACACGGGTTGGGAGGCCGCGGTGGCCAAGGTTGGTTTGGGTGGCAGGGGAAGGTTGTGCTGACTCACCATTCCCGAAAGGCTTTACGTTATACTCATCGTAATGAAACTGTTACAGTAGGAATTATAACAGTAAACCCTCGTCGTGGCTGAATTACCGTTATTGGGAAAACGAGATTCACTTTTTTTGGTAGATTTTAAGAAATAGGTTTTAATAAAAAGATAAGACGATTAGGAGATAAGGAAAAAAAGAGCAAAGTACAGTTCGTTGGGTGACTTGGCATTTAGCCAAGTCCACAAACTGCTATTTTACAGGCTTTCTTTAAATACCCTTTCTGTTGTATTAGTTTGTTGAATATTCATATTTTTCCATAAACTAGTTTTCATATTCCAGGGACTGTTTTGCATGGCCTCTCCTTGGGTCTGCCTTTTTAGAGTTGTGTGTTTTTTGGTTGTGTCTTCATTGTCACCTCCAGATTGAGCCTTGGTCTGTGCTTCCTTCAGATGGGAGATGCTGATAGCTGGTGTATCAATAGCAGAGTCTTCTTTACATGTTCACTGGATGTTATCCCGGCCAAAGAGACAGTTTAAGCAAGTACTATATCACTACTACCATTATGCTTAATTTTCTTTATTAATAGTAGAAATAAAATCTTATATCCTTACCACAAAGTTATTAATCACATAGCACACATCTTGCGAAAAGCCAACTTTATAATAGTCATTTATAACAATTATGTTATTTGCACCCTCATCGTGGCTGAATTACCATCGGAAATGTGGAGGTTGTAGGATTTCTGCAACCTGCCAGAACCTCCCAGAGCATCAGCAGCACAGTTGGTGGGAAGTAGCTGGTAGATTAAAATGGGTTTGGACTTGGGAAAAAAAAACCCAACTTGTCTAATATCTCACTCAGGAGACTACACGTGAAGATAAGAAATCACTATCTGGAAAGCATACAACTGCCATCGATTGAGAAAAAGGCTGTGAGAGAGGAAAAAAATACTGGAGAGAATAAGCCAGAACCAATCGTAGGTGTGCTGGCAGGTTCCAGAGGAGGAAACGGAGTTGTTATAGAATGTTTGTTTGAAGAGACACAAAAAAAGAAGTTGACCATATGGCTGCAGGGTTTTTATGCCATGCAAAATCATTCCCCCCTCTTTACTGTGAGATGAAAGTGAGAGATTTCAGTTAGCCACAATGAACTGAATGAAGGATCAGTGCAGGATGATGTATCAAGAGAAATAATATAGATGACATGGCAGTAAATCATCTTTGCCTATTCAGGGAATAAACTTGTATATCAAGCCTCTGGAGGGCTTAGCAAACTGTCTCCTCAATGTATGTTATTACAGCAGAGAAATGAATGAAAGATGCCACCAAAAGATTGGAAACATAATAAATTCAGCATAATTCTGCATCGTGAGGAATTATGTATTACACATTAAAAGGTTAAGATAAAGCGAATGGTGCTGAAAAACTAGAATTTATGTTCCTACATGTTATATTTCTCAAAACAAGAGTAAAAGGGACTGAAACCAACATGATGCAGACAATAAAAGCATTTTATTTTACCTTAATTAATTGTGCAAGTCATTGTTGAGGCCAGCATTTTCACAGAACATTTAAAGGATTTGACTTCACTGTTTTTTAATTAAAACATCCATTATTATTCAACATAGATTTTAAAAGTATAAGGAATAAGATCACCACCGCCTGAAGGCAAACCCCGTGCTCTGCTGGCAAAAGTTAAAAGAAATGAAGGCAATTTAATTCATTTGATGGCTTTTTGTACTTATTTGGAAATAAATGTGACAGTGACCTCTCCCAGGTACCAAGGATAATGCGTCTGTTGTGTCCTGTGTTTCCAGGGAGACATGTCTGTACCTTGAGAAGTTTGCAGCTGCATGCTGCATATGTGAGGACGAAGCAGGTTTTGCGTCGTCTTAGAGCCTATGAAAAAAATCTTCTCCTGTAAACCATTTTTAAATGCTGTAGGTGACACAGGGGTTATTAGCAACACATGCCAGGGAAACACAGTAAACATTCGGGAAAACTTTATAATATAGTAATTTAGTCTTTGCAATTATAGTAGTTATAAAATATTATGCATATAGAGAGGTGGCGGTTTGCCAGAAGTGTGGGAATGAAAAGATGATGTGTTACAAAGACCTTAAATTATATCATACAGCTTCTATTCAGCAGCTTTTCATTATCCCTTCGTGGAAATGGGCTTGTGTAATTCAGCATTCTGCTTTTTCCATGGCCACTGCCACCCTCTGCTCACTGTTCAGCTTTCACAGCAATCAGAATTTTCTTATTTCATATGCCAGTAATTACATGAATAATTACTACAGTGTATGCTTTAGTGTAGCTCCAAAATCATGGTTATCTGGCTCAAAATCAGTGAAATAAACAGGCAAACTTCACTTTAATTTAGATGGAACAAAAAAGCTTGTCCTGACTAATACTCTGAATTACCTTGGAGTATCTTTGGTCAGAGAGGTGTAAAGAATCCCTCTCTCCTGTCCTTGTGTCTTTAGCTCTCCTTTATGTCCACAGTGAATTTTTGTTCCTTCCATGGCTCTCATCACTCTCCATCTGAGTCACAAAAGACCGTTTCTTCTGTTCCTTTCCTCCTCTTCCTCCCTCTGTGGTGTGACCTGCAGAAGTTTTAGGTAACAGCAGAAAAAAAAAATCAATAGGAAGCATATTCACAGGAGCATTGTGTTATGGCAGAAGTAAATCCTTGGATAGTCCAAGCCATTAGAGGTATTAATGGAGAGCTTTCCCAAATCAGCACTTGGGCTGTCTCTGCAGTGAGAGAGGTGACTTGGGGCACAGTTTATTGCTGCTTGTATGAAATGTTCACCAGAAAAAGAGGGAGGAAATGAAGGTAATTTTCTTGTCAGGAGCTCGGCTGAAGGAAGCTGAGGCTTGAGGAGGCAGCTTGAGTGTTTGGCAAATTGTAACAAAATGTTCTTGTCCTAAGTGTACCGCTCAGGCTTTCCCTCAGGCAAGGTGTATGCAGGTTATTGCTGGTAGATTGTTTTAAAATGTGTCTCTCCTGGCATGTATTTGGGTGTTTCTAACATTATCACTGCTGACTATTCTCTGCACCCTGCAAAGGGATGTTAAAGGAAAGGGTTTTCCTCACCCGAGATTTCAGTGGTTTAAAGTCCTTGGCCCTCTAAAAGCCCCGAGTCGCATCGGTATAAAAAAGCAGAGTCCTCAAGGTCTGTTTTCAGGTTTCTCGTGGTGTTTATTATTTGGTGTCTCAGAATTTTCTCTGCTCCCAGCCGAGGTCTGGACAGCAGCTGGGACACGAGGGGACTGCCCACGATGGGATGTTCCCTCACATTTATACAGATAACTACGTGTGGGTTATTTACTGTTTGTACCAATGCCCAGTGCCCACACTAAAGGTGTCATTTCTGCTTTGCTCCAATCCACTCTGACTACTTTGTGCCATCACCACCCCAAAAGATGGAGGACGAGGAAGAAGGAGAAGTACATGAGGTACCACCCAAATTCCACCATCTTGTCCCCATTTACCTCTATTCTATAGATTCTAAAACTACTGAATTCTGTATTGTCTATCGTCTACTATCTGTACTAACTACTGTTTTCACATCCTGGTGGTTTGCAATTCCTTTTGCAATGTTGGAAACTTTTCCCATGGATTAAAATCAAACCTGGTGTTTTCCTGGGCTCTGTGCCAAGGTCTCTGAGCCCCCTGGAGCAGCTCCACACCCCCCTGTCCAGGGCTCAAATCCCTTTCCTCGGGTCCCAGGCCATCCAAGGGAATGTCCTGGACTCCAACAGGGGTCACCACCCACAGCTCTGGGGCTGGGCATCCTCCTCTGTGCTGGACCCCAGCGTGGGGACCTGGTGTCAGGCTGCTGAAGGTGGCTGCTGCTTTCCTGCTCAACCAGCAGCAACTTCAGCAGTGCCTCTGCACAGGGGTCACCCAAGTACCAGCAGCCCAATGCCTTTGTCCCCTTTGGCTGACAGGGCTGGGGGTCACTGGTGGCAACACACACACCTCCCTCTGTCACTGTTAGAGACACGACAGGACGAAGCAGGCAGCAGGAGGTCAAGCAGGAAAGCTCCCTACTTTATTTTCTCTGACTTCATCTTATTTTTTACAAACAGGCCAAAGATTGGCTACACAGGTCACCACCTCTTCGACCTCGTTGGTGAACCTCACCATCAATCATCTTTCTCCTCCCAGAGGAGAAGAATGTAAACAATTCTAAAAACATACATCGTTTACTTGAACAAATGCAAACAGTAAAAAGCTGGCAAACTTGAGGCAACATCCCTCCTCTCTTCCCTCACAAGCAGCTGCAGTGTTGCACATCCTCAGTAGGGGCATGGCCTCCCTGCTCTGATAACCCAGATCCCAGATCTTCTTACCAGATCCCAGATCTTCTTACCTGCTCCATGGTCCCAAATCACCAGCTCTCCAGCTTGGTGCTCAGTGCATTTTGACAAGGTTCTTGTGCAGCTCATCTCCTGAAACAAGCATCTCTCCACTCCACATACCCTTGCTATGTCCTCTGGCTGGCCAGGGCTGCCCCTGCTGTTGTTTGGGTTCATTGTACATCTCTGTTTGGCTTCCTCCTTTGGTCATTCCACTTGATCAGGTCCTTGATCAGATGACATTAAGGAAGCAGGCGCTCTCTCTCCTTCCACGTGCTCTGACAGGTAGATTCCAGCTGGGTTCAGACACAGAATGGAGAGTCAGAACTGTGCCTCCTTCTGAAGGAAGGCATCCTGACACCCTGACACGCAGTCCTAATTAAAAACTACTCCTTAGCGAGTCTAGGGGGCTCAGCCCCTCTCTGTAAGCAATATGATACCATGGAATACTCCCTCTCCCACTACATCCCATGTATTCACTGGGGTGCCAAGAGGAGGAGGGAGAGTAGGACAGGAAAACACGTATTTACTCCTACACAAGTGCAGTACACAGAGAAGCAGCTGGGAGCAGGAATACACCAGACAGACTGACAGGCAGTGAAGCAGCAGCCCTGAAGGGATGCTCCCGAACTTCCTGACAGACACTGTGCTGCTTGCTTCTCCCCAGAATGTTTGAGTGTCGGACCACACTTAACAAACACAGGAAAAGAAATCTCTCTGCGACGTTCCTGGTGTAAGATATCACCTGGAAAATGTCTGTATGTTGTGTCCCAGCTGGAGTTAGGGACCATCTGTGTAGCATTCATAGCTCCTGGCTAGGTAAAAACAAGCAGTAAGTAGCCTGCCCAGTCTCAGGGGAGCTGTCAAATGGATTTTTGGGCTGGCCCAGATGTATTCAGCTTCTTGCTCTCCCTCTCATCCGAGCTTGGTACTTCATTATTTGCAACTGTTTGGATATCCAAAGCTAATTCTTGTTGTATGACTTTTTTCCTTAAATTTTGGTGGTAGTCTTCCTGGCACATTTAGCTCCTTCCCAATTCCTTCCTCGAATTTCTAGATTTCTACCTCTGTATTGATACAACACTGTATTTGTCAGAGTCTGCCTTCAGGGGAGTTTTTTCAAGTCCTATTTGGGCTTATTATCCACCCACTCTGCTGTCACTTTCAGTGGTAATTTTTTCATTGCGTTGTTTTTTTTCCCCAGATGCATTCATCTGGGAATTTCCATTCCCATGCTGCTTTTCCCTTTGTCCCTTAAGGTGGGAAACATGGGGAAAAGCTGAATCAGTTCCAATCAGTACTGGCTCTTGTGCAATGGAGATCTGTACAGTGCCCTAAGGCAGATCTCTGCTTAGGCAAAAATCAGAACTAGAAGTAGAAAACCCTTCAAGAGTATGTGAGAAACTTTATCCCACGCTGTGTGCACCTTTCCAGTGCTTTCTGCCCTTTGGAATAGAAGTGATGGGATTTAATGGTGGACTCCAAAAGCAAACATCTAAATTTCAAATGACCAATCTGAAAACCTCCTCTTTTTTCCCCCCACCCTCTTTTTCCAGACAGTTTAAAACTTACAGGGTAGTTTAAAACTTACTTTTACAGCTCATGCTCTGAAATGCCTTGGTCATACATCAAAGCCTGGCTGCTGTCCAGAGATCTTTGTGCTTTTTTTTGTTGCTGGGGATCCTCAGAGTGTATCTGCACAAAATGCAGCCACAGCCACGTTTTCTTTCTTTCCTTCCACTTCCCCTGGAAATCTTTTCAGTACCAGACTGAAAACGAGTTTTGGTGGTTTGTCCAGTGTCTTCATGAAATTATACAAAAAGGCTGCAAGGGTCACAGCACAGAGAAAGGAAATGCTTTGAAACAGCAGTGAAACAGCAGAGATTTCTGGATTCCACTCTTTGCTCCTTGTAGTGGGGTTTATCACACGGTTTCCAAGTGAAAGGACATTTTTTGGTAAGGCTTAGGTAACCAACTTCAGACTCAGTATTTTTATTGCAGAGATTCATGCTCTTTTGAATCTAGGTTGCAGCTTCTGAATCAGGGTTAGAATTAAACCCCCCCCCATGAGTAATGAATTGCTGTTTCTAGGAATATTTATATGGACAAAATTATGTATTTTATTTAAAAAAATCCAAGTGGGTACTAGTACTTATATGGAATGCTACTAGCTAATTATAATGTTCATCTGTGGGAGGAATTTGTAAGTCAAACTAGTGGTGAAAATTAACATTACCCATTCAAGATTAAAGCACACCTTTGTATTAAATTTTATGTGTAAGAAAAAAAATGCTGTATATCCAAGGGCACTATCTGCTGACAGGTTCAGGGTGCCAAATCCTTTCATGGATTCTCAGATATAGGGAAGAATACCATACATTCAGACCTCACACATATTAGAAAATATTCATGTAAATTTTGGCTTGATTTTAAGGGAATTTCAAACTTGGTATTGCTACAAATTAGTTTCAGATCCATTTTTGAATAATGATTTTTTTTGGTCTGGTTCTTTTCCTTCTGCAAGCGTTAGTCTGGAGTTCTTTTCCTAAAAAGTGTCTTCAGTATATCCTCAGTGGGACAAGAGAGCAAGACACATCATTAGGTAATGATCATCATATCACACAATGTTACATCAAAGTGAAAAATTTCCGTATCTTTTTTTTTTCTTCTTTATTTCAATGCATTTGTATCCTGATATTTAAATGGAGAATAAGAGATCAAATAACTATAGAAACCAGGCAGTGTGACTAACAAAATGCTGAAAGTTCAATAGTTCACTGTTCAGTAGTTTGGGTTTTTTTTCCCCTTCAGACTGATAACTTTCTACAAAGTGAGAATCTACAGTGGAAGGAGTTTGCATCCACTTACTGCTAAAATGTGCACGAAGGG
Source organism: Sylvia atricapilla (assembly GCF_009819655.1). Lineage (NCBI taxonomy): Eukaryota > Metazoa > Chordata > Aves > Passeriformes > Sylviidae > Sylvia > Sylvia atricapilla. The sequence goes on from NC_089143.1 coordinate 3,447,273, forward strand.
AAACTGCCCCTGGGATCCTAAACACCAGCAGATTATCAGGGAGCAGCCTGGGATACTCTGACAGGAGCTGGGAGCTGAGCACAGCTCAGGCCAAAGTTGGTTAGAATCACAAGGCCAGCCAAAGCTGAAGCTTTGCTAGTTCTCATTTCATCTGAGCTGCTCTGGGCATCTGTGGGCAATTCCTAAACAGCCTTTAAATACATTTATTTGCATTATTACAGTTTTCTCAACTTAAAGAGGAAGACAAGAGCTGGTTTGAAACAAAGCCTTAATTTATGCAACTTTTTCACCTAACACACATCTTCTGTGCTCCCAGGGATTTTGCAGATTTTGAGTAAGGTTGCTTATCCGAGGGGTGCCTCTACAGCAGATGGCATGTGCCATTACTGTGCCTTGTTTTCACCTGTCCTTGAATTTTCAGGTCTTTTATGCAGAATTCTGTGGCTGAAAAGCAGAGCTCTCTAAAGAGATGACTACAAGAAGAAAACAAGTCTATTTTGTGATGGTGAGCTGCTCTAATTCAAAGTGTTTACAAATTCATGTTACCAAAAAAAATTATTTTGACAAAAGAATTTGAATTACATACACTACAAAGAAATTAAGTTTCAAGTGCATTTATTCTGAAATAAACAAGGATATTATATGCATTTATTCATAATTACATTAAATAATATTATTAAACATAGAAAGAAAAAATAGTCTTAAAATTAATCTGACACTTTCACATTCTATTTTATATTAAGTACCTATAGATAGGAAATATATAGAAAAATGCTCAAATTGCCTCAAGCCAGCCATAAAAGCAAAGTGCACTATTGCCTAGGGCAGTGGAGGAGCAAAATGATGATGGTACTGCTGCTTCCTCCAAGAGGAGGGTCACTGTGAGAGGGCAGTCCTGAAGGAAAAGGAAGGATGGGAACTTGTCCTGGGTTGTAGTTTAGAATGTATTCTATCACCATCTTCAGTCAATGACCCATCAATGCCTTGTGCATGACTCACAGATAACTCCCTCCGGCTGTTATCTCTCTTTAATGGGCCATCAAGGACCTCCTGGATGACTCAGCATCCCATTGGGAGATGCTCTGCCCACGGGGAGGAGCCAAGCATTCTCCCCTGGATAGAAGCTGGGATTTGGGACAGTAGAAGCAGCCCTCACCCACTGGATTCCCAGAGGACTGGCGCTACCAGACCTTTCTATGGGATCACTGCTTCAGGAAGAGCACCTCACCTGGACTGCTTCCGTCACCCTGAGCAGGTTGTATTCTGATTCTGTCAGTGGTTTTTCTTTTTGTATTCTTGCATTTATTTTATTTTATTTTTTTCCCTTTCTTCTCATTAAATTGTATTTCTGACTTAGAGCCTCTCACTTGGTTTGTTTTCAAACCACAACATAACCCCTTCAGTGACTCCCAATATTTCCCTCTCTTTTCTTTGTCCTTCATCACTGAAGTCGCAGAGTGGGGTTTGCACATGCTGACAAGATGCAGTGAGGCAGTTTGGAGTACTGAGACCATACACTGAATACAGCTGGTTCCCTAAGTGATCACACGGGGACTGTAGCTTACCTGTGTTCTGCTGTGCCAGTTCAAGAACCTTTGTATCAATTGATTTGATTTCTTTCTTGCTGTCAATAGTTCAAGGACAGCAAGGGGGAAATTTTAAATTTATTTCTCATGAAATATTAACTGAAGTATCATCCTTTCATAGTTTTCTGAACTGGCTTGGGTTTGGTTTGGGGTTTTTTATTTTTTCAGATTAAAGCCACACTTAACACATATTTCTTCTACAATTCCCAGTGTGGAATTTCTTAAAAGGCTTCCTTCTGATTTTGATTTTTCTACCAGTGATATATTTTAGTATAAATTAAGCATTTCTAAAATTAGGTGCACTGTTAAACACAGATAACATACATCTATTCACATGACATATATAACATGGCAATTGAGCAACGTGTGCACTCAGTAAAATTGTAAGAAATTTCTTTCATGATCTGGAGTTGTGAGATATTTAAAAGCATTACTTTAATTCTGTTTTGATTGTCTGACTACCAAATATTTCTACTTCTGATGACAGTTCATTGACATTAGTTTAAGTCTGTGTGTATTCAGCTGGAATTATTTCAAGGCACAGTCTTTTCCTAAACAGATACGGATTTATTCAATGTCCACTAAAACCTTTTCAAGAAGGGTGTAAAAAATATGTGTTCTTGTTTGTGTGGATTTAACTCCTACTCCCTAAAAATAATGTTAAAATTGAGTAAGGAAAAATGCTGAATAGCAAGCAAGTCCTATTCAAATAATATTATTAGTGTTGTTCTGTACTGTGCATGCATTCACCTTTTGGTTTTTTGTTTGACACAAACACAAGCTCTTTATCTAGTGTTCAGATATAGCATTCCAGAGTAGCAAATTAGGCAACTATAATTTCTACTCAGTGCCACTTCGTATAAAAGTGCACTATTTACAAGAAAACACATGGATTTGAACTCCAGAAACGTACCAGTGTATGGCAATAAAATTGATAATAAATATTACAAAGTGTGTGTTACATAAATTGGAACATTTGGACTTTTCTTTGACACACTGCTCGTAAGACATTTTAAAATCTGTACTATTTTTTTTAAAGGATAAATTCATAAAAATAACAATAAGACTTGGAGGATCTGAACATGAGAGTTCATACAGTACTTTTCCTAGGTAAATAACCTATCATTCACATTATAACAGCTTTACTCTTTGTAAAATAACAGCCTCTAAGAGTTTCATTTGTCCATTCAACTCATAGGTAATTGTTACACTGCTTCATGTAGTCTCATTTTCAGTTTAGCACAAACTTCTAATAGTGCTCTTCTGAAAGTAAATTCACAGTCTAAGCTGATGCAGGCAGTTTCTCTTCACTGCCAAACATCTTCCTGCCCAGGTGTAAGACTTACTTCTGTTTTCTTTTAAAATGACAAATTTATCTCAAAATAATAATTAAAAAAAAATACTATTCAAAAGGTGTTCTTACAAAAGAAGGCTTCTCCCACTCATATGGCATAATTAGTTCATCAATATTAAATAAAATACATAGTTCATCAATTAAATAAAATACATACTGACAAGCAGTTTTAAGAGTTGATGATCACTACACTAAGTGGAAAAGAAGTCCTGTGTTTTTTTACTGCAGCTGGAAGATTCACCATTCACCTGGGTGAGTTTGTTCTTCATTAAGAATTCATGGGAAGAAATAATTCTAGCCAGTGCAGATAATTCTGCTTTCCTCCTTTATCTCAGCATATCTCGTCTCCGAAATTGCTTCCACAGATCTCTGAGATGCTCACTGGTTACAGTCATCACACAAGAATAATATTCCTTCCAACCATACTTTGGAGTCTCCTGTGGAAAAAAAGTAAAAAACATTCAATCGGAAAAAAAAAAAAAGATACTATTCACTAAATTCATTAATTCTACCTTAAATTTTATTCAGACTCATACATACTAGATAGATGTTTTAATATTTAAACGATGAGAGATCAAATTTACTTCTGTAAAATGAGAGTTATAAATCCATAGGGAGGTTAAATATTCAAAAGGCATCCTCACCTCACAGCACACAGCATTCAACAAATAGCCTATTTATATTAAAAAGATGCAAGAAAATATTTCCTTTTTATTCAGGTATGTCCAGCTCCCTCTCTAGTTTCCTTCCTTGATTCTTTGTATTTACACTGTACTAAAGAATTCACCTACGACACCAAACAAAAAGCATAGAAAATTATTGATGTTCATTCAACTGAGGCACCAGCAAAAGCCAAATACTGTGTGGGCAGATGATATGAAAGCTTCTTCATATCAGATTACCTTAATCCTAAATTGTAGTTCAACAGCATGAGGTTGCCCATTGAATGGAGAGGAAAACCAGGGCTGGGAGATTCACTGCTCTGTGTTCTATGCTCTCTGTAATTATCCCTGGATCTCATTATTTCTTCCACTGTTCCTAACTCCTCAAGTCTATTTCATGGTAAGTGTCAAAAAAAAAAAAAAATAGATGGAGAGATACTAAGAAACAGAGCAGCTGGGGAAGGAAACCACTTCCCTCCTCGTTTATATGCTGAGCATCTCCTGCACGGTGTGGAATGTCCCTTGGGCCACTTGGGCCACTCAGTTTGTCCTGGCTGTGTCCTCTCCCAGCTCCTTGTGCATACCCTCCTCACAGGTGGGGTGGGGTGAGAAGCTGAAAAAGTCCTTGACTCTGTGTAAGCACTGCTCAGAGCTACCAATACATCAACACACCATCAATAATATTCTCATCCTGTATTTAAAACACAGCACTGCAGCAGCTACTAAGAAGAAAATTAACTCCCTCTTAGCTAAAACCAGGACACATGGTGAGATTGTCAAATACCTTGGTTTTGGTTGAACTTTATGAAGATGTTAAAGAAATTGCCACGCTGCAGGACATTAAAATCCACCATTAGACTCTAAAGCCTACATCTATTTATTCTGATGCCTCATTTTGTATAATTAAAAAGCATACAAGTTTATAAAGTAGTTGTAGATATTCAGAACACAGTTTAATCCACAGTAGTATATGATGCAGACATTAAATGTAGTACTAGAAACCATACTTAGATGAATGCATAATTTAGCTGATATTTATAGTCAGTCTCATGAAAAAAGCATAACTTGCAAATGGCAGTGCATTATTTAACAAAAGCACATTCAGTTTATTAACCTGTGCTTTAAGATATGCATCTATATTTTATTTTATGAAACAAGTTCAGAAAAATGGTCATGAAAGTCATTAAAAGAAATGCTGAAACACACTGACTGTTCATCTACTCATTTCTAATGTATTCACTGTTGTTGTATCTACTCTCAGTGTACCAAATCCATAGAAGGAACTGCTTGTCCACACGTTCTGCAATGCTTTCACTGGAATGTTCCACTGGAACATTCTCCTCCCACTCTATCTGAGTATGTTTTAAGCTTCTTAAAAATAGTCAGTTTAGGATCAAAAGCCCAAGTTCTGCCATTTTCAATTACTGTTGTAAGATGAGTCAGGAAGGTGTGCCTAATCACACACTTTTCACCTCTCTGCTTTAGAGAAGAGGTAAGTGAAAGTCTCTTCAAACAGGAAGCAACAGCTTCTTTCATTTTTTTTTTTTAAGCTGTCTTTTACACTAGATGTATTCAATTGCTGTGAACTAGGGAAGTATAGAAATTAAAAGCTTTAAAGAGATTAGCTACATGAAAAAATTTAATCTAACTTGACAGAATCAAGTGTTTACAAAAGACAGCAATTTATAGTTGAAGTGGCTGGAAATGAGGTTCTGAATCCGTGCTTCAGTTTTTCGTGTCTTTTTCAAAATAAATTTCCTTCCTCACTCAGTCTCAAGGTACAATTTTCAGCTATTAACCATTACCTCCTAAAAGCTTTTCATCAGAAATTCTGAAACCCCACAATATTCAGAACATCTAGAAATCAGTTATTTTAATGCCAAAAAAAAAAAAATCCTAAGATGGTCAGAAAATTACTAGCACATAGAAATCAATTTCTAGATTTACATTTGTGATGTAATATTTACTTCCCATAATTCAGTAGTCAATAAAATCACAGTTATGACCTAAATACCTATTACATGAATAGCAAACAATTCTTTGGATGGACTTGAATCCCTTCATAAGCTGGTCACTAGCATCCCTTTTTGGAAATGAGCTTTGAAAGGGCTCTGTTAGAAATCTCCTAGTTAGTCCTCTGTGCTCTGTCAGGCAGTTCTCCACAGTTTTTTCATTCCCTCTGCAGTGTACCTGCCAAAGGAGTACCTGCCAATGCTGAGTCAGGCTGTGTGCCCTGCAGAGACCACACACAGCTTGTGCAGTTGTTGCCCAAGGAGAAATTTGCAGTATTTATTATAAGGGTACAACATTTTTTACATTCTGGAGTAATGGCATTAGTGCATTTTAGAGATATGTGATGTACAGCACAATGTGCTGTTTATCCCTTTTCAGAGTGCAGATTAAAGTAGGGTATAATCTATGGGAGGCATGTCAAGTATCTTAATCTCCTTCACTAGAGTTCTACATTTACCACAGAAAAGCACAATGTTTCAAAACACAACAAACTGTACATTTATATTTGTAAAAAAGTAAAATTCATAGTAGTTGTTTTGCACCTTACTGTGGAATGTGGTCGCAGTTGATTTTTTGTAATTCATGTACATTTATGTGCTTCTTTGGACATCAGACTAGCATTTAATTACCTATTGAAATTGTTCAAATCTCCAATGATTCCATTTTTATTACCTTTCCAATTTATAAAATAAATGGAAAATAATGGTTTTCAGAATGATGTAAATCCACTTTCACTCCACAGTGTATGGCAAGGACTGAACTATCTCTGTTCTACTCCACAGCACTTCTGCCAAATCACTTCCCATGCCTTGGCTGAAGTTTCCATTTCCATTAGTAGAGGTTTACAACAAATCTGAAGAAATGAGTTCTGCAATGTTTTGCACAAAAAGGAACTCTTAACAGCCAACAACTGGTTATGTCACTGTAATAATACCTGCGTCTCAGAGATCTTTTCTGACCTTAACAATTCTGTCATTCTGACTCATGATAAGAGACAAGAAGCAGTTGCTCAAGTGAAGAGTAGTAGCAAATTAATGTGCCCTGAAATTTTCCATGCCCTGAAAACTAACCTGGTTTCTTCTGCCTCCAGATGGGTAGTGTAGATGTATTATAATTCAAACTTTTTTTGGAATTTTATACAGAATGAACATTTCCCTTTATAAATCTCCACGGTACATTTTTTTCCCAGTTTACATCATCTCAGCATATGAATTAATTCATTTAGTGCCTGAATTTAGATCTGACCAGGTGTTGATGTATGTACACTTGATGCTTCTACCCCAGTCACTCTTTCTATCACCAAGATAATTTTATTAGGTTTGTTGATTAAATACTGGATTCCTTTGTGTCACTGCATTTTCTTCCACTTGGTTGCACACCCTTCACTGAAATTATTAGGGAAGCATCATGACTGTGTAGCATTCTGCCAGTTTCCTGTTCAGAGCTGTTCCACATCTTGAAAAGTCTACAGTTTAAATAATACTTAACATGAAAGTACAATATGGGTTTTGACAAAACGACCAAGTACTCCTAATAAATATTTTTAAAAATACCTGAAAAAAGAAGAAAGGAAGCTTTGAAAGTCAAAAGTTTCAAAGATATAAAGTTACATAAGATTAAACAAAAGCCATGACTTCCTCTCATGTGGAAATAGGACTAGTGACTTGTCTTACTAAAATATTGTTTAAACTACTTTAGTAGTCATTTATACTTCTCATTAGTAAGGTGCAGAAACCAGACTCTTTGTTAAAATCAAATTGCCTCTTCTGTCCCTAACATATTAGTACAATGCTTCAGTATTAGGGTATAGTATTGAACAACAACAAAAAAAAAGTCTCAGCTTAATATTGTGCCTCAGAATTAAAAACATCAGGGGAATGAGAGTCAAACCCTCTTAACATGGAAACTGGAAAAGCCCTTAAACTGCAAAGGAACAAACTCTTCTATTAAGAGGAGAAATATCTACTAATGCAGTGTCTATGTCCCCTGTGTGACAGTTTCACAGTACAGCTACAGAATGTGCACACCCTGGTTTTTATACTGAAATCCACAGTACAACTGAACAGTAAGAATGGATGTTCATGTAGTGGGTATCTGAGAACAGCTCTGGTAATTGTATGTGGACACAGTGCTGATTTTTTAAAATTGCTGGTACAGCATTATTTGGGATAAAAATACAACTAATTAGTATTAGTTGGGATAAAAACACATGATTGATTTCAAGAATGTAGCAGTATAAATCAAAGTAGAATCAAGTCACTGAAAGGCAGAAAAATCTGTCTACAGCATTGTTTGGGAAATACTTGTTAGCTGTAAGTACCTGAGAAATCCCTTAAAAAGAGGCAATGAGACAGACAAAAACCAGCAACGGAAACTATGAAAAAAAAAAAGTTTTCCTAATTTCAAACACAGCACAAAATCACATCTGGCTCACAGAACAGTGACAGCGTGAATCAGTCATTACCACCTCCAGCATAAAACCCTATTATTACTTCAATCAAAACCACAACGTGTTGCCTTGACCTACTACATTTCCTTAGAGTCCTACCACCTAATCCTGAGTTTTGGACCAGGGAACAAAAGCAGTGACAGTTCCAACACCCAGCCATTCCTGCAGGCATGCCAGCACACTCAGAAATGATGTGGTGGCTAACACATACCGTCATTTATCTGCTATAGAGCTCCTTCCTCACGCAGGATTTGAAAGTGGTATACCTCTGAATAGGTTTGTAGCCCTGTGGAGCAGAAGATGGAGAAGTGTGCAGATGCAGACAACACGTGAAGGCAGCCAGCATAAGATGAGCATAAGACAAGGGTATCATGGAAATACAAAAAAAAAATGGCTTTAATCGACAAATAGCTAGGAGATAACAGAACAGCACGTGTTATGCAAAATGTTGATCATTTCGTCATTAAGTTCCACATCTTCCAGTTTAAAATGAAATTTTTAAAGGAAAGGGAATCTTCCTATATATTTTTAAATTTGAAAAAGGAAGGGAAATAATTATTTTAACCAATAAGCAAAAAAAAAGAGCTTTTTATATCTGAATATTTTTAATAAGTTTATGGCAATACTCTGACTGACCACCTGATGGCAGCTTAACATATGAGTTTGCTTCAAACGGCTAAAATAAAAACAAGGTTTCCAGCTGAGCCAGGAAAGTTCAGAAAAAAGAGAAATTTCATTTGGTCAAGTCTTGAAGACGTTTGATTTTCCAAAAACATAGCTAAAATTTGTAATAAAATGAACATTTATTGTGTTCAGATAAGAGGCAGTACCTGACCTTGCTCAAGTTTTTAAGTTCAAGGCTAAGCTTTTAAATAGGACAGACCTGCTACATCCTGACTGACATTTCAGAACTGCATTTTCATTGGACTTGTGTGACTCTTTCCTCTTAAGTAGGTTCACTTTAGTCTGACAATGTCACCACAAAATGCCCTTTTCTAAAATACATAATCCCTCTACTGAATCCTTTAATGGCCTCAAGATTCTGGGCTAAACATAATTAGTTGAAACAACTTTTAAAAAGGCAAAATTGCTAAGTACAAGATGTTAATTGTAAAAAATGATACTTCAAATCATAGGTCTAATTGAAACTGTTATTTTGGGGATACTTTTAGTGAGATAATCAGACACTTCGTTAATTAGCAGATGTTAATTGTGGGATACTTAACATTAAAATCAGGCATTTACATACTTCATAGAGGAGTTCACATTTCTCATGGCCAAGATTTCTGTGTTGCTACAAACTACTGAATAAGCTGAAGCTGTTAAGATCTTTTATCCAAATAATGAAACCGACTGAATTTTCCAGCATATTAATAATAACAAATTATTATTAATAATAAATATGGATTCAAAAGACAGGTCTTGATAAAGAAAAGGTTAGTCATTTGTTAGCTCTGATTTAGCACAAGACAACATTTGAGCTCTCCACACTGCAGGAGCAAGAGAGCAAAGTTTTACTTCTTTTGGACACATGAAATACTCTGCAACTTTTAACATACAAACAGTAAGAAGCAATTAATGACACTTTCCATTATTTTTTCTGGGAAAGAGGTTCTTAGGCATTTTCTACTTTTTATTCTCAGTGGGTGGGGGGTGTTAAGGCAAATTTTTCACAGTGTTTTTTTTAATGAAGGCAAATTTTTGCAGAATTTTTACTATTATCCACTCTTGGAAAAAATTGGTTTGTGTGAGACTTATGAAAACTTCCTGGAAATTGGAATTCCTCCATTTACTAATGTAATTGTCTTGGAATACTACTGATTAGTGAAGAGAATGCATTAAACTGAATTACAGGACCAAATCACAATTGTCTCCTGTGTAATCCAGGAGATTTCCTAGTATTTCACTAAATCTAAATCTAGTATTTAACTTAGAATTCGAATTTATGAAAGATTGTGTTGTTCTTCTGACTATTGGCTATTCTTTTTAGTTCTTTTTATAGTCAGCTGGAATATTTTATAGTTAATATTCTATATAGAATATTTATAGGTCCAGGCAAAAGCAAGATACATACATAAGACTGAACAGTGCTGGATGATAGAGATTCTTAAATTTTTATGTGATTTCTGTCATGCATTTTGTGAAATAGGAAGATGTAATAAATACAAGAATTAATAAGCAGACTGTTTGCTGGTTAAATTAACATACACAGCACATTTACAATTAGTAAACAATTAAAACATAGCTGAACAGCTTGAAACAATTGTGAAACAATCATCATTATCACACCATAATCAAAGGAGTTGAGGACCAACAAGGAAGTTTGTTACAAATGCAGTGGTTGTTATCCACGTTTTATGTTTGATCAAAATATTACAGAAATAACAGGTAAGCTGTTAGACTCAACACCACATCACAGAAATTGCTAGAATTACATTTAGGAAGCTAACTAAAATTAACTAAAATTAAAGAAAAAACAGACTGAATTTTGACTTTAGGAACCATAATACAGTTTAAAATTTATGTCTAAGCAATAAAGCAATAAGGTGGTTAGTTGGAACACCATTTTACATTTAGTTTAAAATGTTAACACCTGTCATATGAAGAAAAAAAAAAGACTGCAAGTAATTTCCTGCCCTCTAGCTTATTATACCTGAATATTAGATCCAGGGTTTAATTATTAAAAGCAGCTCTGAACTAGAACACAGCATTGTTCAGCACCACTTCACCAATTTTTATTTGAAAATTAAAGCTACCTTCTGCTGCAACTCTTTCCAGCTGTCATTATGAGCACTTGGTATTTTATAAAATGTTTTAGAAGAGTTGACCTTTAAACTTCTTGAGCTTGAGAAAGACAAATTCTCTTTTCTCTGCAAGCAACACTGACATAATTGCTGCTGTTGCTAAAATTCCTAATGCTAATCTATTAATCACACAATACAGAAGAAATGACAGCATACAGTGGATTCCTCTTCTCCAATTTAATTTGCATATTATAAAGGTACATCACAACCTCTAAACGTTGCTTTGTAACCAAAAAAAAAAAAAAAAATCAAGACTTTAAGGAGGATTTTATCCTACAGATTGCTTCAGTGTTTCTATAAACCGATGTCATAAAATGTGTGTCATAAAATGTATGTCTTTAAACATATGCTGGTTGGAAATCTCCAGGTGCTACAGATACTAAAGCAGTGGTAAAGTAGCAAAATCAACTGGGATAAGTATAAAATTCAGAATCCTTACCCTAAACCCTCGATTGAGTCTGTCTTTCATGATGCCAATAAATTCTTTGTAACTCAGCTGGTCATCTCTGTCGACATCAAAAATCTTGAACACTGTGTTCACCAGGTGTGGGGAGAGCTTCACACCCGTGGCTACGTACACAGCACGCTTGAATTCATCTGCACAAGGAGAACAGCAGAAAAATAAAAATTCAGAAAGGTGAATTTAAAAGGGTACTTCGAGAACCCCATGTTGTGAAATATAAGGAAACTTTTAACTCGAGTTTTCACGTTTAAATACTCAAAAATATGAAAAAGGGAAAATTAGGACTGAATTTCACAATTCTGAACCAATTAGTCCTTAACTGATATAAAATGACACTGCTTAATTTGGTGCCAATTATTTTACAAAAAAGATAACAGGCCATGTACTATACTATGTGCAATAACTAAAGTAGAAAATCATATTATAATTAAACCTGTGTTACATATATTACTTATTTGACACAAAACAGAACCCAAGAAACAGAGCACAAGAGAAAATGATACAATCCCTTGGTAAGGCCACATTAGGTAGGACTGTGCTGGTGCTCTGTTTTTTCAGTATTTGATTACTTATTGATTTGTTAAAAATCTGTCTGATCTCTCTTTGGACCTTCTGACACTGTTTTCTTCTATAGCCTTTTAGAAGGCCAAGTTTTAGATGCTCACTGTTTAAAGAAATGCTTTTGCTTGCCTTAATCTGATCTCTCACTGGTGTCATCAAGTGCCTCTTAAATCCTGTATTGGAGGATTTAATGGGCAATAATTCTGCATTCAGCTTGTCCACCATTTATATGACTTTGAAGGATAACTCTTCTGACCAAGCCTTTTCCTCTCAAAGCTGGATTCCTAGCATTTTTAGCCTTTTACTGGAAACATTAAAGCTACAAATTAGGAAATACAAAACATTTTTGCATTTTTGTCAGTTCTGTAGGGATATCAATTGATTTTTATAACAATATGGACACTTACCTTGACCTATGGAACGACTTGCAAAATTATACATTTGCATTGCGATTGTGAAGTCTTCTAGATTGTTCAAGAATTGAAAAAATGATCTAAATTCTTCAAATGTGATACCCTAAAAACCAGGAGAACAATATGCACTGTAAATGAGCAGTAGTAATAACAACTGAATAAACAAACCTTGCAAATATATCTGTCTACTTCATTTAAAAATAGGGGAAAAAAAAAGGATTTGGAGTAAAAGTCAATAGAGAACTGGAGTTTCTTGAAGAATGCAATATGTCTTTTCTCTCTGTGACTGTAACAAGACAGCAATTCTCACCAGAATACAGAGAATTATCTGAAATTCTGTACAGTTCTGAACAGTTGAAAATACTGTTCCACTGCTGAGGGCAATTTTTAAGAATTCCAGGATTATTACAATATGATAGTCAATAGTGAGAATAAAAAGTCTAGGTTTGGATGAACACTGGAGTATGTTTACTACTGAAAACCTGCAAACCACTATTACATATATGTGAGGGTATGTGCTTATATAAATACATTTAATTGATTCATAAATATGTATTATGGTCTACCTTAAGCCTGTATTTCAGGGTAACATTTTTACATATCTAGATTTAGACACCCAAATCTCTTCAGCTGAGGGTTTGCAAGTGCTGCAGAGTTTGTACAGCTTTATAAGAAAATCAACTGCATTTTGACCAGACTTCAGAATATCTTCTATGAAAGTTTCCATGAAAGTGTTCTTGTTAAAAGAGTTGATCTTCATTCCTTGTAGTATTTTCCTGCTCTTTTCTTATCTTAGAGATCCAAAGATCTGATAAACTATTTCTAAATCGATTCTGAAGGAGACCTGAAAATGAGACAATGAACTAAGCCAGGACCATTGCCTATATCAAATTCCCAATGGTCTCAGCCATTCTGAACATGGAATAGCATTCTTTGTCAAACCTTGACCTCCCTGGACTCCTTCAACTATAACTCCTGCCTATTTTTCTATTTGCTTTTACTCTTTTATTCTGTTTAAGTACTTGTCTCTGAAAATATACTTGAAGGCAACAGTAAGACCTTTAAGCCTTTCTGTTCAAACTAAAACATTGATCTATGCCTCTCCTCAAACATAGAGGTAGTCTTTATAGTATGGGGGAACAAAGAAAACATGCCAATGTAGGTTTGTGCCACAGGAGAAGATGGCAGGGGTTGGATGTTAACCCATATGAAACAGCAAGGACTGTGGAAAATGTGGAGAGCAGCAGAATATTGTTACAATTGAAGAATTTAATAAGTTTCCACACAGCTGAGATGTAAAGCCCTGCTTAAAGGATCCTACCTAAGATTTATATAATCCTAGCTAAGGTTTATAAACTCTTTGGAGAGCTTGGCCCATCTCCATCGTGAATTGCTTTTCTCAACAAGCAGATCCTTCAGAATTGGGAGGAAACTCTCATATACACAGGTAGAACCACCACCTTATTTTATTTAAATTTTTAGCTTAAAAACTTCAGTGTTATCAAGACTGTCTTTTTGTTTCACTGCATTTGACACTATTAGTTTATGTGTCCAAGTTCTAGTTCTTGCACTGTGTTTAGACTGAAAACTCTCTGGGACTGGAATAACTCTGCCATCCATTTGTGAAATTCCCAGATCAGTGAAACTTCATCTCTCAGCCACGAGCCTCAGGTACTATGGCAAAAGAGCAATCACAGAGAACATCCACCAAAATCTTGAGCTGACATTTTTAGGTTCACAAATCCTTAATGTGCCCCAATTTTTCTGTAAAAATTCTGAATGCAAAAAATAAGAGCTCAGGCTACTGCAACGATCTTGTTTGTGTGCATGACTTTTGCTTTTCCAAACTGTCTCTTTCTCATCTCTCAAGTTTTCTGGCTTTTACCTTTGCAATTCTCTCCCTGACATTGATGGTGAGGAGTAAACAAATGGCTGTGTGGTGCTTGCTAAATGGCTGGGGTTAAACCATGACAAAAAAAAAAAAAAAAAAAAAAAAAAGGAAGCTAAATTTTTTTATTGATATGGACAGATTATATTTTACTACAGCAAAGAAAACTCAGGGTAATACACGAGTGCTGCTAAAAATGCACAGTCTCTTCAGGAGCTGATATCTGTTGTAATTAATGATGCCAGCTTACATGAATCACTGCTTGGCATCTAGTTAGTGAAAGCAGGAAAACATCCTGTGGGCAGGCAGCATGCCAGCTGAACATATGAACAGGATTACAGCAGGACAAAAGATGATCATGCTGCTTTAGGGGCTTCTTTGTACAGTGCCAGGAAAGGCTGAACATTGCCAGTTGTGAGAGTATGGGCCTATGAGTTTACACACTCAACTAATTCTTCTAAATGGAATCCTCTGGTTAGTGTTAGTATTGCAGCATATCACTGTCATGAAATAAAGAGCAAATGTTATAATTTTGAAATTAGAGTGTTATGACGACAATCAAAAAATGTGACAATATTTAAACAACATATGAACAATACCTACATGGTATTAAGTGACAAAGTCCTATTGTTAAAAGCCAGCATAAGAGATGTACTGACAGCACATTTATCAAACCAATAATACAAAGTTATGAACAACAGCAATGTCTTGTTTCATTTAATGGAGATATAACATATGACACACAGATATTTAGCACCTGTCCAGTGCCAGGACATTCCCAGAACACAGCATAAAAGCAAAGTTGTAACTGAGTGATGAAGCTTTCTACATGGAAGTTTTCCTTAACTGATGGTCCCACCAGAGACCAGGAAGAGGAAACTACAGTGGAATACTTGCCATGACATTGGAAGACTTAGAAATGAACTTCAAAGACTACCACCTTGTGTTCAAAAGAAAGTGTCTGTGTATTTACTTAACTTCACCTTTGACATTCAAAGTATTTCTCTACAACTACAATGGTCATTATTTTTAAGTTTCCCAAATGATACTTATATTATGGTTTCTATACAAGACCCAAAGTGAGTGTTTTTTGTTGGTTTGTTTTTGTTTTTTGTTTTATGGTTGGTTTTTTTTTGAGATTTCCATCTGGAACTATGCAGTTATATTAGTTCTGTTGCACTGTCTTGGCTCTGAATATTGAAAGCTGCACAGACTTTTTATGGCAGCTTGTTTTGAGCACCTCAGTGCCTACACCATGAACTTGGAAAGGGTGACTGAGCAGGAACTCTGATCCCAATCTTACCACTTCATCTGACACTGAATCTGGTCAAAAGAGACAGCCCTGCTTTCCCAGCTGTATTTAACACTCAGTGGCCTTAACTGCTGTACAACCACAAGGAAGAATCAGGTAATCCAGATTTTTGAACAGAAAACTGTTGATTTTTCAAGTGTGCTTCCATCAGTCAGTTGACTGATCTTAGTTACTGTGAAGATGGAAATTACAATGTCATTTCTCAAAAATAAAACCCAAAGAAACTGTTCAAACTGATTTATTACTTTTCTTTGCAAGCTCTGCTGTCAATGCTATTAAAGGATATAGCTATTGAAAGAGTTAGATTTCTAGGACAGATCAATCTGATCTTCTGTAAACACAAACAGAAGAAGTATATCCAAAACATCCCTTGTTTGAAGGGCTCCTTTTAACATTATCCTCTAGATTATCACTGATGCACAGTTGCTACCACATTTCTCTCAGATACACTTCTGACAACATATTTGTTGTTAAACAAGTTAAGGACTATCCACCTCCTGACCTTTACTATTTATATTATCATTTCTGTCTCTTCAATCATTAAAAAACCCACAACCAAGAATAATTGCAAGCAATCCACTAATAAGACTAAAAAACAATGAGACAAAATGTAACATTATTTGTGAGGAGATGCTACTCCAGTGGCAGTGCAAAGGAGAAAGAAAGAAAGAAAGAAAGAAAGAAAGAAAGAAAGAAAGAAAGAAAGAAAGAAAGAAAGAAAGAAAGAAAGAAAGAAAGAAAGAAAAAAAAGAAAGAAAAAGAGAAAAAGAAAGAAAGAAAGAAAGAAAGAAAGAAAGAGAAAGAAAGAAAGAAAGAAAGAAAAAGAAAGAAAGAAAGAAAGAAAGAGAGAAAGAAAGAAAAAAAAGAAAGGGTTGTTTTATTAATTAATTGCTAGAAAATTTTTAATGTCTTATGGTTTTTGCAATTTAGCATGTTCTGTCTGTTACTTTCTATCTAAACTTCAACAATACCACTAGCTAAATCCTATGGACTATAATTCTCTGCTATTTACTTTTCTACTTTTCATTCAGCAAGTAATCTGAAAAATCAGGCAGGCAGTTTATGATCAGAATAAAATCCTGGTGCTAAGGAAAAGCTATGCTTTCATCTTAGTGGTCCACTGCCAAACAATTACCTTTTCTTCAGGAATACTGCCACGCATGTTTTCCAGGTAACTCGATGTGTTTTCCACATTTGTGTACCTCAAGAGAATATGGGCAAAGTCTTCCTCACTGATGGTGTTCATCCCATTAGAGTAGGAGAGGAATTCTATCTCTAGAACCTCAGTTTGCAGGTTATCCATAAATCTAAAGAAAAAAACCAAACCAAACCAAAACAAAAAATTGTCATGCTTTTTCTATTGTATGAAATAAAAAATAGAATATAAACATATTTCTACTGTTCATGTCCTTAAAAGACTCACAGAATATGAGCCAAATAATGTTATACAAATGAGTTTTCTTTTTGCAGGACTTATGGTAAACTGGGTAAACCCCCTATTTATATTGACATATTTTCAAGTCAATGCCACCATCTTAAGGCGATGATGAAATGTGTTAGTAAGGATTAAAATGACTTGATACTTACATTTGTAATCTAATTCTAGTTTGTGTTTGCCCAATTTTCTTCTTCAGTGGGTAACAGATCTTTATTTCTATATGCTTAATTCAAAATTCCATCACGGGACTAAATTAATTCCCAAAATGTATTCCCTGTGTAGTTGCTTACAGTTTGAAATTTAACCTTGTTTTTTTAACAAGTATGTTAACAAGTTAACAAGTAACGAGTATGATGAGTGCTTGCAGTCTTTTAATCTAACCCTTTCTGAAAAAATACTTCACTCTTCTTATTTTTATAAACCCTTCCCAACTTAACAACCCATTTAAGAATATTCTGGACACCAAATATAAAAAAACCAGGTACCTATGAGAAGTAACTTCCCCGATTCTGTGTGATGCCCAGGTCCTGCAGCCAATTAGCTGAAATTAGCACTCTGGTCATCTCATTGTCCACCACAACACACAGCATTTTACCAAGATGCCTTTTGTAAAACTACCTCCTCTGCTGCTTCTTACTTTGAGTTTAGGACAAGATTTTATTTAATGAGACAGTTTTTATATTATGTAAAATACTGAATACTTTTCAGGACTTCTCATTTAAGGCAAAATGTTTTGCAAACTTCTGATTGGTTGGAATATACAGCAAAGTGATAAAGACAATAGATATTAGGAGTATTTACTAAGGAAGCAATAACCAAACAGTGTATCTCTCCCAATTTTGCAGAAGCATAGAGTTTTATGGTTCTGTTTTTATAG
Organism: Sylvia atricapilla; assembly: GCF_009819655.1. Taxonomy (NCBI): domain Eukaryota; kingdom Metazoa; phylum Chordata; class Aves; order Passeriformes; family Sylviidae; genus Sylvia; species Sylvia atricapilla. Next base: position 3,465,093 of record NC_089143.1, read on the forward strand.
CACTCTCCCTGTATTTTTAAATTCTATATTTACTGGCACAATAACTAAGCCAATAGCTTCCATTGTGTTTTAACTTTTACCCAAAGAAGCTTGTTCTAAGGTGCCTGAATATCTTCAAAAAAATTTTGCATTTAAATATGTCCTTAAGTGCAGAGATGAACACAATTTTTTTTTAAAGCACTGACAAACAGAGGAAAAGATATAAATAATTTAAAACCAATAAAGAAGTTCCTACCTATCATTAAGGACAGGGCTGGGGTAGAACCTTTTCACCCCAAACTAACTAAACACACAAGTGCTAACAGAATTTGCAAATGCAGCAGCATTGGAAGAGGACTTTTTATTGTTGGACTTTTTATTGTTTTATTATTTATAAAACAATAAAACTTATTGTTTTATTTTGCTCTTTGTGTAGATAACACCCACAAAGGGAACATAAACCATTATAAACATACCTGCAGAAGCTGTGTGTATAATAACACAGTGCACATTAATTAGAACAACTATACAAATATTTTTTAGCAGGAATTAATGAAGTTGAGCCTCACCTATAAAAATCTTCAAAGTTCAGTTCAGCTTTTCCTTTCTTGCCAAAGAAGTGCACAAGCAACGTAGTGTCTGACAGTGAACTTGAAATATCATCAGCACGCTTAAATAGTAGAATAAAAAAAAATAAAATTAAAGGCTATGATTGGATCAGACACAGAAGTATAATCTGAGAATGCCTACCATCATAAGACTTTTCTATTAAAAGAGATTGTATTTTACGTTTATAGTCTTAAAAAAGATTTTAGTATTGAAATCCATTACAATGCTTTTGCCATGCAATTTTCACTCCAAAATGGCAGTAGCTGTTAATTGCATTTAGTAGAAAGTAGTTTGACCAACAGAATGATGGAATGGAAGCTGCAATGAAGGGGGAAAAGGTGTGAAAAATAAACCCAGAAACTTGTGAGGAGAAAGAAAATTCTTGTCAGCTAAGGTAAACATAAAATGTAACTCCCTTAGTACACAATCTCCTTTCCCTTCTGCTATGAAACCACAAAGGAATTAGAGGACATTAGTTCATACACTCTGATCCATATTTCAAAAGTAAGTATGGGATTGTGTTCTAAAATCACATCAAGTTAGGTGTACTTTACATGATTCTTTTCTGGAAGTGGCAGATAGCTACATCTTAAATGTTATTGGCCCAAACACATTTAAAACACCAGAATTACGGAATATTTTGAAATAATGAAGCAATACTTGGATTACTTCTCTTAAGGATGTTCCTCATCTACTGGGTTGTGGTCTGCGCAGGACTGGAATCTCTGAATAGGTATTAATACTTTTTCCTTAATAAATAACAAAAGATTTTGAATTTGGATTAGAAGAGATAGCCAAGTAATTGTGACCAATTTATGTACCAACAAAAAGGGAAAACACAAGGCAGTAACAACACAAATCCCTTTCAACATCCAATCTAAAGAAATGAGAGAGACTTTTCTGTTCTTTAGTATAATCAGTTTAGGATTCTCAAGATTGTATTTCATGTACTCTGGCTTCCTCTTTATTCTCATATTCTTCTCCAGGGAGAAATAAGATGACATAGTGTATATAGAGGTAGAGATATTTCATGGCCTTCAATTAAAACAACTCTGCTCTTTAAGTGAGCAAACTAATTCAGAAAAGTAATCACTATTTGTCTTTTAATATTGTTATCCTCCAGTACAGGATACAATATACTGAAATGCAGATACCCTGATTTCTTATGTCTTTTAAGCAATTAAATCCCTAAGCACATTCAAACAATTTCCCTCAAGTACACTGAAAAGATATCAAATGTTAAATTACAGCCTTTCATCTTGCAAAAACATTTCAAAACCTTAGACTTAGGTTGCATTCACCCATATCTAAAGAACCGTTTAAAAAAAAAATACAATCTGTAAGTCTTTTCACAATTCCCATTTGGTTGGCCTCACTAAATGAAAAAAAACCCCAAACAAAAACCTCACTGCAGAAACTCAACCCAAGAAGCTTCCCTGAAGAACTGCAGGCAGCTGAAAACTATTCCTGTGCTCCTTCTGCACTGATAGCATTAAATCAATTCTCTTTTATGCCAGAAAGGATAAAACCAGGATCCTTAATCATTCAAAGCTATTATTTATTTTTCACGATAAAATTAATTTGATTTCTTTTAGATCAGTGACAATTAAATTACCTCCCCTGTTTCCATGTAAACAAATATGAGCCTCGGTTTTGATCAAATGTATGTTGCAGTCATTTAAATGAGAATAAAATCCTTCTCATTTCTCTTTACCTTTGCACTAACTGGAATACAAAAGCAGGTAAAGAGAGAGACCAAAGACAAGTGTTTCAATCACCTCACTGACTTGATGTGTAATGGCAGGATCTTTTCCCTTCTGTTTTCTAACCTGAACTGCAGAAAGTCTATTTATTTTGTATTTTGCAAAATTAGTTTCAAGTTCTTGATTAACAAGGGTTGACTAAAAGCAGGTAATGCTTATGAGCAATGACTGCACTTTTACCAACATATTCCAATAATTATGGATATTATGATTTGATTTAATAAGAGCTTTCTTACTGCAAACTCTTGATTTTTCCAACAGTGATAACTAACTTTCTGATTTCCACTTTCCCATAGTAATTTAAGAATAAACCCCAAAACTGAATTGTGATAACTGCCATATTCCAACAGGATTCTGGAATTGCTAAATCAGTAAGAAACAGTATTATACATTGTCCTAGAAAAAACTAGTTGTGATAAATAACTTTACTCTCCAAAGATTTTTTTTTTATTCCCATAGCAACAAACCTTATTTACTCTCCTTTTCAACTTACATAAAGACTTCTCAAAAGCCTAGGGAACAACACAGGCCCCACTATCACCTTGCTTTATGCCACTTTCTTACTACAAATAGCTATAACATTATTCAGATGCAGGAGTACCTGGGAGAGATAAAGCTATGGATGAAAGCCAGCTGGCCCAAGCCAAGCCAGATAAAGATAATTACGGTGAGAAGTGGGAAATTGCCAGTGGAGAAAAAAGCAGAATGTAATTTTTCATCATGAAATGATTTACAAGTGAGCAGACAGGCTTTTTATACACTTTACAGAGAATTGAAATCACTACTGAGTATAGCTGCTATTAAGCTTCAATTACAGTGTATTACAGATATTAGTCTTGAGGCATCAGATATTAAAAAACCTCTCTCTTCAAACGAAACACGTGTAGAGATTACCAAACTTCAGTCCATCTATAGTTGGGACTGAATTCATGCCAGCTGACTGTATATTAAGATGATATTTTATCCAGAAAACTCAATGCCCCAAGCTCCTTGAATAAACACTGAAATGAGAAGCCTTCTCTGCCCTCTATGACTCCTTAATCTGACTAGCCAAGAGCATTGATATTCTGGATTTTAAAATTTTGTGGAATAAATTAGGATTAATGACTGGATTAAAAATTGAGAGACTCATCAGTGTAGAAACGCAGGAAGATAGGCTGAGTATATTGCTTTATTGTAAGATTGCTATGTATATGTTATTACTGTGGATATTACTGCTTCATTGCAAGATTGCTATGTATATGTTATTACTGTGGATATTACTGCTTTATTGTAAGATTACTATGTATATGTTATTACTGTGGTTATTACTGCTTTATTGCAAGACTGCTATGTGTATGTTATTACTGTGGATATTGCTACAAATATTGTTATAAAACTCAATTCTTTAACACTATGTTTTGTTTTGTTCAAGGGCAAATGAACATAAGCAGAGAGAGATACAGAAAAGGCTTATTTGATCCCTAGGAAATGTAGGTTCTACCCTCAACGAAAAATCAAATACCTTATTTCATTGGCTCATACTTAAAATTCAAATAAATTTAATCAGAGGACTATGACTGCATTTATAAACACAACCATGAGTAAGATTAGCACTAAAGAAGAAAAAGCACCATGAAAATTAATGAACAACTGACTGATATAAAGGGACTACGAGTAAATTTAGCCTGGAAATTAGAAATAAGTCCATCAAAGTCCTCAGGTTATTCTGCAGAGGAACAGCAGGGACAAAACACTAATTACTTTTCATGTGAAGCACACATTGCTTCCAAACCAAGGAAAAAGACTGTTTTACTCTGGAGGTCACTTTGGGTTCCTTGTTCTTTTCTCATTATGTTCCTGCTTAGGAAATATGGAACTCTGAGACCAGAGTCAGTGGGGAGCTGCTGCATGTTTTTTAATGCCACTAATAGCAGAGCAGTCACTCTCACTGTGTGGGCCACAGAGAAATATAAATGTGTTTTTTGACCCTCTGAAATGATAAATACAAAGAAATATCTTATTCAATTATCTCGAAGCAGATCATGAAACAAGACAAGAATTATTAGAATTTAAAGCATTATGGAAATTAATTTGACAGCTTAGTGGTATTTCTAGACCTCCGTAATGACTATGAAATATTAAAAAAGGTGTATGAATGTTTTGGTTACCTTTAAACATTCCTGGTTTTCTCCAATAATTAAAACAATCTTTGCATTATACTTTTTTGTGAAGATTTGCTATGATAATATACATAAAAAGCACATTAAGGACATAAAGATTAAAAGCTTAGAGGGCTACAGCTCTCAATAAATTGTCCTTTTATTGGACCATGCCTAAATGTGAAAGGTTTCCTGAATTACTTTTTTAACTGTGAAATGCCATGACTATTAGTGTCAGAAAAGGCTTCTTATAGTGAGGGCTGAAGAGAACTTCATCTTCCAAACCTTTCAAAAGCCAACTTTGTTCTCTCTTGGAAATGATAACCTTCAATTATCACATTGTACAGAACCAAAAGCATTTGATCCAAGAACTTTCAGGTTTAAAACAACAAAAAAAAAGTCATTAAAAGGAAAAAGAAGAAACAAGGTACATAACAATAGAAAACAATTAGCACAGAATGAATCCAAGAGCAGTCTGTTTATGGAGCAGAGACCAGAGAGGTTGTGTTCTACCTCCGCAAGGTCTGAAAAGAGCGCTTGGCTTGTGCTACGTCTCAAAGTATCCCAATAGCTTCTGGGGACAAGGTCCTCTCCTTCTGTTTTAAGAACCTGCAGTTTCAAGAAGCACAATTGTTTGAAAAACAATAGAACAACCGTTTATCAACTTTTAGAATCTTTTCTAATTGATCTTCAAAAGAAGGGCTTGGCTCTCTTGCTTCTAAACAGTGACATTTTAACCATTTTACATGACGCTTTGTAAATGAAAGGAACACTGGTCCATTACAGCTACTTGCTTAATGCTTGTGGCTGCACAAAAGTACCACCAGAATCCACCTTCTCAAATAATTCAAGAAAGCAGAAGTGAAAATATTTACTGAAAGTACATGTCAAAATGGCCACGTAGACTCAGTATTTTGCCGCTGTTTTTTATTTCAATTCTTTTTTCCTGGAAATCATTAATTTGTATACTTATGAAATTAATTTTTTCACTGATTAAAATAAAAATACCCCCATGCAAATAGTTATATAAATTAATTTAATCTAGTATTTATGATGACATCGTTGACCAACAAAGAAAGACAATGAACAAACCTAAATAAATTCAACTTTAACTGTAACATACCTATCAGGAAAACACCATCCACGTCTGATGATCAAACTCACCTTATCATGTGAGTGAACACCACATTCTTTTATGCACACAACTCTATAACTATCTACTTTAAATATTCACTGAATTTGTTCTCTTGCAGGAGTCAATTGAACTGGTCCTTCTGAGTGTTCACATTGTATTTCCATGACATGCATCACACCCCAGTTCCATGTTCTGGTTGGCATTTGGCCAGTGAAAGCTCTCATGCAGCACATGCCAAGACACAAATGCAGTATCCACCAGAACATGACTTGAAAGAATTAAACCTGTGCAAATGAAAATACTAAAATATTTCACCCATTTAAAACATCACCATATGCCTTTTATGGCCTATGGACCTCAACACATTTTTAAAATGTTAGGATTGATTTGCAAGATGAAGTGAGAAGGGCCTCATGCATGAGACAGAATGTTGGACTATCCCAGGTATTTTAGGGTTGGATCTACTTGGAACCTGGCTATCTTCAACTCCTCAGGAAATCATGGGAAACAAAAGGCAGCTACATTTCTTCTTTCAGTAGGAGAAACAGAACCCCAAAATACCAATTTTTGGTGATGAGAGACTTTCTGAATTCCTATACATCTGAGTCTCCTTTGTATGGAAATCTCCATTCAGATAGAGGGCAAAAAACATGGCCCACACCTGGGCATTATCCTGATAAAGTGCTTGGATGTGGCAGGAGGCCAGAAAGAGATTTTTTAACTGAAGCTGAAAATTACTTAAGTAGAATGCTTAACTGGTTTGGTTTCAGTCTGAAACAGGAGGAAGCCATGGGAATACAGCAATCACTGTCCAGCAAGTTTCACTACAGTAAAGCCACTGAATCATAAGGCCCTGCACATTCTACTTCATTTTCCTCACATCACTGCAGTATGCACATCAACTGCACTTTTTAGTTCAGCAGACTTCCTTCCTGCATATTGCTCAAATCTGTGCATTTCTGTGAATAATTATATAAAGAAAACAAAGTTTTAAAATTGGAATTTCACTAGTCATCTAACTGTCCTGGATTCCATCCCCTCACTTGGAATAGCACAATAATGCCACAAGATGAATTCTTCTATTTAAACATCAAATCTCTTATTTTTTTTTTAAACTGCTTTACTTCTGCCATGGTGCAGAAATTAATCAGGTCACGATGAAGACATTAAAAACGTCAGAAGATCTCTTGCTGCTTCTCCTTTTCACCCCTCCAAAATTATTGAAAAGAAGTTTACTGTTACCTACACAGGGAGCATTTTATGTAAAATACTTTCTTACTTCAGCATTTCAAGTTCTTATGTATTTGTTCTGTAGGTGAAGCATAAAAATAGGAAAGCTCTCTTCAGCTTTCTTTTTGGGGGGCAGCAAAGAGGTGAAGGATCCAATTGACTAATTATTCATGTTCTACACAAGGAAATAAAGAGATGGATCAAATGACTCATGCAGGATGACTTCACTTACATGCATTCATTCAAGATTTGTCTATAGTTTATTGAAATGTATTTTTGTACTTTCCCCTAAAAATCCTGTTTCCTCCATGTTATGTAAATTCATAATTTCCTCCTGATAGCCTTGCATGTTCAGCATGCATTCCACAATCTTTTATGCAAGTCAAGATTCCTCACATTTTTACTGCTTAGCACATTTTTACTTGATGAAAAAGGATAAAATACGATAAATTTTCTTATAGCATATGATTTCATCTCACTGGTGAAGACTGCATCAAGTGAAAATAATTAGAGTACATACACTGTTAGTAGGAGTGTGATATCCATAAAGTTGAAGGCGCTGACATACAGCAAAAATGGGCCAAGCCAAGTACCACGTGTCAAAATGAAGACAAAAGAAGGGAGAAAAAAAGACAACAGAATAGGTTAAGACAAGCAAACCTTTACTTCATATATTATTAGTCTTTTTGTTTATTTGCTTTCAAAATGACAGCAAAGGAAAAAAATGGTTTATTTTCAGTCTTACACTTCAAATTTCCGAAAGAGAAGTACAGTTTTTTTTTAGTGACTACCCTCAGGACTTAGGAGCCATTTTGGCAATCTTCTCCAAAAGCAATGCTCTACGAATCTCTTCCTTTAGGTATAAGTTTCCTTTGTTCAAAATAAACACTCTAGGGGAGATTCAACCACTGACCCACAGTTTTGAAAAGCTGAGCAGGATAGGTCTCTCTGAGTGGGAAGGAAAAAAAATCCTTTTTTCCTCAGGGAAGGTTTACAAAGAAGTCCTAATTCTTGAAAATCATACCTCCTGTGGTTTCAGGGACAAAGAACTGAGACTGAGCATTGATGTTGGCAAAGGTGTAATGGGCACTGAGAAACTCTGCTGATATGTCAAAATGGTTTTAATAATAAGCAATTTTTTCCATAAATATGCAAATTGGAAATGAACTTTTTTTCCTTGTCTCTGCTTGAAAGAGATTTATCCCTGATATTTAATTTTCCAACAGTAAAGGAATTACCTGTTACTGCTGCCATCCTTAAACAAACCATCACAGAGTCATTTATTTCTGACTTACCTTTTTTATTTATCTGCATGACATGCAAATTTGACATGTGTGTACCCAATATTCCACGAGAATCTATTCAGATTAATGCATTTTGCATTGGAAGTCAGCATTACTGAGTAAGAAATTAAATTTGAGTATAAAATCTAAGTTCAGTTGTAACATTTCATGATCTATTTTAGAAGTATTATGTGGGTAACAAGCACCAGGATCTGTAGGTCTACATGAACAGCTTCAATGAGTTTTGAAATTAAGGGTATAACTTGGTCTTCCCACTGAAATCTCTCACTGTTATAGACATGGGTCATTACTATTCACTTTTCCCTAGATTTCTAAACTCCAAATGGAATCAATGCTACTGTCATAACACATACTACAGTATTTAAACACTATTTTTTCCTTCATATAAACCACTTACTCCTTTTTTTCCAGTAACTGCAGTTTAGGCTAAATACTGCTTTTTTCTACATATAAACTTATGCATGTTCTTTTAACAACATGAATTTAGTGTTTAAAAAAAGTGACCAGTGAAATATATATACAGATAATTTTGTCCTACATTAAAAAAAAAAAAAAAAAAAAAAGCAAACAAACTACCGGATGCAACTTTTCTGATTTTACTTACCAGCATTGCACGTTTTTCTTCATCTCCTCTTTTTTCTCTCTTCTCGTTTTTTTTCCTGAAGATCTCCTGGAGCTAAAACCCAAACAATTTTGTTCATCTTTAGTGCTCAGCCTGTTTTCACATGCACAGCAATAGCCTTCATCATAAGGAACATTACAAACTGTACTAAAATGCAGTTTTTCACTGAAATATCAGAGTTTCCATGATGCTTTATTGTTCATACTCATGCCTTCATGTTCTTTCTGTGACTTAAACCATCACACAAAAAGGGGAAAAAGGAAATCTTTTTTCCCACAAAGTAAGGGTAACAATTCTGCTTGGGAGCACAATTCTAAGAACATCCTATTTAGCCAAATCTGGCTAAAAGGGGAAGTTCCACCCTTTTTCACCACCTCAAGGCACATCCTTTCTTGTCATCTGTTATGTAGCAGTGTTATGTAGTCAGCTGGATCAATCTCTTTTTTTCATATTAGTTGCAAACCTGATCAGTTCTTACTCCTGCTGGCACAAGGGAAGGGTAAAAACACCTGGTGGGGGTGAAACATTCCCCTTCAGCAGCAACAAACTACTGCTCAAAAAGTCATTTATCAAGTACCCTTTCTTTTCAAGTGTGTTCAAAGAATACCTCCAGGTCTCATAAAATACCCCTCTCACTATCTCAACATGAAGAGCTTTAAACATGACTTCTGAGAAAAACCTCAAATACAAAGATTTCAAACATACAGATTCTGAAGCATATTTATTTTTGTAAAGTCTTCCGAGTAAGAACTGGATTGTACTTCTCTTTCTTTGCAAGCAACTGTTTGATTTAGGTATTTTTATTTATAGTAATATGAATTAATGTTCCAAAACCATTAGAAAAAGATCTACGGTGTTTAGTATTAACTATGATACCATCTAGGTCTCTACTAGAACTTGAGCTTTTAAAAAAGCTGCATGTGAAAATATTGCACTGTCACATGCAGCATTTGTTATCTTCTAAGTGGGCTGGAAAAGGAATAAACCCTGATCTGAGAAACCTGTCCTATCTAAAATATGGTATTTTCAGAACCAAACACCTTGGCACACTGACACAACTGTGGCAGTCCTTTCAAAGGTGAAATTTTACCTAGAGAAGTCTGGTAAAACCTGATCATGTCATGGCATTTGTACACAGAGCTCCACAAGGACTGGAATGTGAAACAAAGGGCTTGTGACACATTTTGCAAGGAAATTTTCCAAACTGAATTTCAGAATATCTTTATTTCAGAGAAGGCAGATGACTAAGACAAAGGGATCAGCAAGCTTTACTGCAGGGGTATGACAACACTGAAATGAATTAATTCAATGTTTGGTGATTAAGTAGCAAGCACATTTTATAAAAAATATTATATAAATTTCCAAAATGGACTGCTGAGGTCTGGAATTTCCTGTAAGCAAAATAGAGACCAGAACATTTTGTGTATGACAATATCTATTTCTGAGTGTGGGATAAATTGAAAGACCTTGGTAGATTTTTTTCAGATTTTTTTTTTCCAAACCTACAGGCACTAGTTACTGTAACTTATGCCAAAAAAAGAGTCATGATAGGATAGAGGACTACACAGTTTGCAACCCAGAACAATGCCAAGGAAAAAGTTAAATGAACAGAGAGAAATAGAAAGAAAATCCCTTGTGAAAAGTGAAGTGACAAGCCATCAAGCAGGACAGAAGAGTGGCAGTAATTGAAAAAACCAAAAAAGATCAGTAGAAAGCAAGGCATCCTTGGATGTATTTCCCCTGCCACAGAGGCAAAAGGAGTGGGATTCTGTTGCATGCATTATTAAAGCCCTTGCTAAACTTCTGGAAATGGATCTTTTGTTCAGAAAGAGGTGCTATAGGATAGCAGGGAGTGAAAAAAAGTGAATGCAAGAAGGCTCTAGGAGTACTTTCATAGGAACATTGTTTGAAACAGGATCATGAGACTGACTGCTGAAGGCAGCAAAAGCCAGATCTCCAGTAACAAGGCAACACAATCCTTCTGTTCCCTGACCTCTCTGCTATGACATAAGCAAAGAGGAAAGCACAAATACCATGAAATTAATTTACAATAATTAAAATTAAAGATTAAAAACCATACAGCTGTTTTTAGAAGAATTTAGTGTTTTTCAACTCTTCCCTAGGCAGACTGTTTTCCCTCCAGAATCACATAACGTGTTCCCTGAACAAAACTCTTCAAAGTCTCTTTATTGGTAAAACTGTGTAGAATTTACTACCAATTTTGGGCTGGCTGCCCGTAATTGATGGATAAATATTTTGCAAATGTTGGGGTAGTTCAAATGACAACTTCTGTTGCCAGTCTCCTTCTTTTGTGCACACAGGATACAACACATCATATTGAAGCAAGGTGAGTAAAGATGCCAAATGTATGTTCTGGGGCCAGTTCTATCACAGCTGCAGTATCACTGAAGCAGCTTCTATTTTCATATTTACTTTTATTACACAAAAATCCATCTACCTATTTTAAACTTTTCACTTAAGATCTAACATTCTAACTCAATCTTATTTTTGAAGGATCACTGACACCTAATGGAGCAGAGTTGCACTCAAGTTTAATCTATACAGATTTGTTAAATACAATTATAGGGAGGGAACAGAAGAATATCTATTGTTTGAAAATTCTGCTTTCATCTTTTTATCCCCCAAGCCTGCTAACAGAAAAAGGATAAGGAGAAAAACTTTACCCAGGGATCATGATAGAGAACAAATACACAGCAGGATGTGAAGAGGATTATAAAAACATAAAAAGATGCAATACCCATAGTTAAATATTGTCCTTGTTTCCCACTTTATATGCTTATTTTATTTCATTTTTAGCATCAGTTTCTGAAAAACAAAGCCTCTTGCTTCAATTTCCTCCCATTAAGCTGCTGTAATGGAAGCCCTTTTTTCTTTTAGAACAAACTTGTCAGTCTATTCCACCACATTCTGTTTAATTGCATCCTGAAAGATGCTTGCTTTATTTCCTTCTTCTTGCCCTATTTTTTCTTTTGTTAATTTTCTTTTATTAAATTTTATTTCTCTTATTAAAAAAAAAAAAATGACCAGCATGCCACAATTTGCAAGTGGTGTCACCTTCCAAAGTAAATTTGGAATTTAAGCAGACACCTGCTCTGCTTAGGCCATGTCACCAGAACAAACCCCCTGAACTTCCCTGAAAAAGAGAACTGGGAGAATGTTCAGCATGTTAAAGAGAGTTTCTTCCATATTTCTATTTTCTTAAGGTTAGCATAGTTTATCTGAATCAATTAAGAAACCACACACAGGAAACGAGGGTGTCTTTATTTTAAATAAATTAAGCTCTGACAGTTAAATCCATTCCATGGGTCTGTTTCATTCTTTGTATTTTGCTCCATCTTTTTCAATAAGGCACTGGGCTTTTTCCTCATGTGTACTCACTGTGTTTATTTATAAGCTCAGCTACACAAAAATATATGAAAATAAAATTATGAAAATTTAATTTATTTTTTTATAATTTTTAGTAGAAAATTAAGGCCTTGTGTAGTCCTCAGAAATCTTTCTGCATTTCCTTTTTTTTTTTTTTTTTTTTTTTTAATGATCACTCACTGGCATTTATTTAGAATGGCATTAATTATTCCTCCCATATCTTTTGAAATCAGAAACAAAATTAAATGACCATAAATCTAAAATAGCCCTGTTGTTAGTGCAAGGATCATTCTCCTGACCTTGCTGCATCCTACTTCCTGAAAATTTATGAAGCATTCAAATTTTAAGATGCAATTATCAGATTTATCATGATAAAAATGAATATACAGTGAGTGGATGATTTAAGACTTTCAAAGGTTTTCCCTCAACTGCCGAATTATTTTTCATTTTCAAATCTCAACACCACATAATTTTTTCTTTCAAAATCTGGGCTTTTAAGAACTGTTTAGATTTCTAGCCTGAAAAAAACCAAACTTTTCTTAAACAAATAATAACATGAATTTACAGAACTGCTTTCTCTAAGCAGTGAACAGAGTAAAGCTCTAATTTGAAAAAATACTGTCATTCAAATTAGTAATGTAACTAAACCTTGGATGCAACCAAACTATTGCCAAGTTTTAGGTGTCCTGCCATCTGTTCAAAAGCATGTGGACATCATTCTGGCCAAAGCCAATTTCTCTTGTAGGAATATTCTCCTTCAAAAGAACTCACTGAATCCCAGCTTAGAAAATTGCTTCAGCATATGGATTTATGGGCTAAACTAGATCTATGTACGGTATGTTTTATTTCCTTACAGTTCTGTCCAAAACAGATGCTAGTGTCACATTTTATCAGTATTTTTGGGTCACTTGGGATTATCAGCAGAATGAATGGCAAAGTCTCCCAGCAAAAGGTTCTTTCATAAGTCCTTTCATCATGACAGCAATTAAAAACTCTGCTAATCATTAAACCATTTCTATTACTTTAGCAGCCTATCTGTGACTACAGTAGCAATTAAAAGATTCAGGATAAAAACTAGAATTAAGCTTCAGAAATTATCACACTCTTGTGCACTCTAAGGAGCTTCTATTTTCAGTTTACATCATAATAACTGTTTATATTAAGTAATAACTCCCTTCAGTGAAGAACAGCTAGCAATGTAGATAATATTCTCATAACTAATATCATCACATTAGTTTCAAGATTATATCAAAAAGTGAAGATATACATACCACTAAGAATTCCTTTTTGTCCACCATTTCATTGCCATCAGTATCAAACATGTTGAAAGCAATTCGAAAACCTGCATGTGGCTCTGCCAAAAAAAAAAAAACCAACAAAAAACCAAACATTCAATTGTTTATTTCCTTGGAAGGAAAGCAAGTCTAATACTCCGCAAGAAATAATTTGGAGTCATTTCATAAAAGCCTGATTTAAATCAGTATATTTGTGTGCATAGTAAATGCAAATCATAACATTTGTAAAACAGTGTAACGTGTCGTTCAAACAGAAGGTATTCTCACAAAACTAGAAACAGAACATGAAATCTCATAAAAGTCTGTTAGTTCATGGGTAGAGTCCATTTTATAGTACAAATACAGAGATGCAGAAAATAAATTTTCTATGAAAACACAGTGTTCTAAAAGCCAATTTAGAAGATTTTGAAAAAAAGGTCCAGGATGCAACTTCTGGCCAAACTAAATGTTATGCTAAAAGACACTCAATATTTTCTTGTTTACATGCTGAGAGCTTAGAGCCATTAAAATTTGAGATCAGGTTAGAACTTTGAATTATTTCTGAAATACAGCAGCTTTGAAGGGAAATGGAAGTAAAGCCTTTAGGCAACATTTTGGGGATACTCACTGATTTGCAATATGAATGAATTATGGCCAAATGTTAATTAAGGTAACAAAGAAGTGAGGGAAGAATCATTGATCCCATGGTGGAAGATATTAAGGGTTCAGGGTCAAGTTTCAGGTCTGATTCATAATAGGAATCCAGCTGATGTCCAAAAAAACCCCACTAATGAATCCAATAGAAATTATTTAATTATATGTAAGGGAAAGACAAGTAAAATTCTTTGCTTCTTCCCAGAAAATACCTCTTACAATATTAAAAAAAAAGGTCTGTATCAGGCTTAGTTTACTCTAAGTTATTTTACTTCAATTTTATGGGAGATAAAAGAATAATTTTTCAATTTTGTTAGTGTTTCTGACAGAAATACTTTATATTTTAACACTGACTCTTTGATTTTACTCATTATGCACTAATTGGTGAAACAAACCAGCAATAATGTCTATCTTTCTCTCCTCCTTATATTCAGTGTCCTTTATTTAGCAAATTTAGCTAGAAATGTTGTATGATTTTCAAACAAGAAAATAAATGTAAGCTCTTCACTGGGTTTTAGCTGAAGCCTTTAGCACAGCCTCCTCAACAGCCACTAAAAGGTATTCTAGATAATAATGTATTTAAATCAAGCTTAACACAAGATTCTAGAAGGGCAGAAGAAGTTCAGAGGGACACAGAGATGTATGGTTTAGTTGTTCTACGTGCAGGGATAGGAATTGTAATTTAAAAAACAACACACTCAGAGCTTGGGAATTGCAAGGAACATTTTAGATGGTTTCTCCAAAAATACTTACTTGTTAAAATACATAAGAGGAATAAATATTCTGTGTAAGATATCACACCTGAAGGCAAAAAAAAAAAAAAAAAAAAAAAAAAAAAAAAAAAGCCACGTTAGTTTCACATCCTTGTTTTCACATCCTAAACTTGAAAACACTAAATCAATATATCAGGAGAATTTTTGTACATATGTATATTCATATTTGTATGTATGTAACTATTCAGCCTGGTCAATAAGTTATTTGTCTACAATATTCATCTATGGCATGGGCCCTTTTGTTTGGATTTGGATTTTAGGGGAGGAGCACATTACACATGGCAAGTAAATCAATAGTGGAGCACAGCTCATTAAACAGAATCTAGGTAGACTCTTATAAGCTAATAGAAATGATTTATTCAATTTTCTTTCCAAAACCCCTGTCAGTAATTCATGATAGTACTCCTTAACAGTATGAAAACATTTACTTGGAGAACATTAATAGTGCTTCCTCCTGATACACACCGTTTGAATACAGTTCTTGACTTTATTAAGTGCTTTGTAAGTGCATGTGCTATATTAAAACTGAAAACTTGATCTCATGGGGTTTTTTTGCAAGATTACAAAAGGGAAGCACACTGTGGAATGGCACTTCCTTTTTCTCTTCAGAAGTGATCAAGGCAACGTTTAAATGAGAGCTGAAGTCAATGCCTGTCCTGGGTTGTATTTTAGGATGTATTCTATCACCATCTTCAGTCCATGGCCCATCAATGCCTTGTGCATGACTCACAGATAACTCCCTCTGGCTGTTATCTCTCTTTAATGGGCCATCAAGGACCTCCTGGATGACTCAGCATCCCATTGGGAGATGCTCTGCCCACGGGGAGGAGCCAAGCATTCTCCCCTGGATAGAAGCTGGGATTTGGGGCAGTAGAAGCAGCCCTCACCCACTGGATTCTCAGAGGACTGGAGCTACCAGACCTTTCTATGGGATCACTGCTTCAGGAAGAGCACCTCACCTGGACTGCTTCCATCACCCTGATCAGGCTGTATTCTGACTCTGTCAGTGGTTTTTTTCTTTTTGTATTGTTGCATTTATTTTATTTTATTTTCCTTTTCTTCTCATTAAATTGTATTTCTGACTTAGAGCCTCTCACTTGGTTTGTTTTCAAACCACAACAATGCCCAAATAGGACCAATAATCCCAACAGTACCAAATAATCCCAATGCCTGGTGCTGTAAGTTGTACTTGTGCCTTTCCAGCTCTGAAGTAAGGGGTGAAGTGACAACCTTGCAGAATGTCCAGAGCAGCAATGAAGAGAAGCATCTCATAATTCACTAAGGATGGAAAACAATGGGCTTGCAGCTCTCCCAAAAGCCCTTAGCTCCAATGACCTTTGAGGCTGTTCTAGAGAAACTTGTTCCTGTTTCTAACAAATCAGTTTTGTCTCTGTCCTCCAAAACAAGAAGTGTTAAGTCAGTTCATAATATCAGATTATTTCAAAAGAGTGAAAAAAAAAAAAAGTATTTAGATGCCTGAGAGTAAAGATGTCTATCAGCTAGGATTTTCAGAAGTTGCTGGCTGTCTCCTTGATTTCAGTCCAAGTCAGGTGCAAAAGTTTTACCAAAAACAGGCACGTCTTTAGATGTTTAAATATCTTTTAAAATTTGACTTAACTGAATAGATGACAAACTAGGTAAGCAGTCATCTGAAATTTTTTTTTGCACTGAAAAACCTGTACAATGAAAACTAAAAAACATTGTATCATTCATGTGGATTTTACTTCCATTATACTTCAAATCCCATCTTTTGATCCAAGAGCAAATTTAAGTCTTCAGAACCAGTATTTTATTCCTGCTAGTAGATGTAGTTAGGAAAGTTACTACAGTTTTTTAATACCACCTACACTTGTCCTCAATTTATACATTATTGAAGATTAGCAATGATTAAATACAGGCATTTGAGTAACACATGCTCTGTGCTTTGTCTCCTTGATTTTATACAGCACCTTGCAGAAACGAAGTTTTCAAAGGCCTGCTTGAATCTGTTTGGACAAGCATCTATCAAGAAATCAGATACCTCAAAGGTTCTCATTCAGTGATGGAAAACATCCTTTAATAGCCAGTCAATAAATGTAAATATATATTTTTTTGTTTTTTTGATGGCACCTTCTATGTTGCAAAACAGGAAGAAAGTGCCAATTGTCAAGTAGTCCATCACAGGTTCGAAGATATAAATAATAATATAAATAAATATAAATATATTATATAAATAAATGGCCTTGAAAGCCTCTCCTTTTGTTTGTCCTGCCAGATTGTAGCTGCAGACAGATACAGTTCTGGTTGACTGCTCTGAGTGTTATGGGAGAGAGGCTCTGAAGTGATGATTGAAGGGAAGGAAAAACTTACCCTAAGATCAGAAAGAAAGAGATGGAGGGCACTCAAGAGTAAAACATAATAAAAACTTAAGGTCAGTGGGCATAAATCTGCGTGCCCCAGCTGAATTACAGAAATCCATGGCAAAATAAATGGACATAGGCTTTTGCTACTTGCTTCATATTTGCATCCTTTAAAAAAATTAGTAAGAAACAAGAGAATAAAGACTAAATTATAATTAAGGAGACCTGAATTCTATTTCCATTTCTTTCACCAATTTACGCTATCAGTCATAAGACACATCATATTCTCTTGTATTTGCTATAAAACTGGGCAATAGAACTCACTTTTTCATAAAACATGCTGAAAAGATATCCATCTACTAAAGTTTAACACCAATTTTACCATCTTATTTTGACAGTTTGAGTCCTACATTCATCAGCTTCTGTAGAATTCACTGGCAGAAAACTGGAGTACAATACTGTTGAATCAAGACTGTGCAGGTTGCAGACATTTTATTAGAGACTTCATAAGCAACATCTAGATACATTTTTAATGTATTGATTTAACATTTACTAAAGCGATTAATTTTATGCAATTAATATTTCAAAAGTCAGCTGTTCTGACTGTCTAGAGCAAAGAAGTACACTGAAATACAATGCAAAAAAATGTGCCAATTTCTGCCTCTCTGTAGGCTGTAGACTCAGGAAAAAAAGAAAAAAGTGAGTGCCTCCATGCACTAGAGAGCCTCCTTTGAGAGTCTGTCCATACTACTTACGCCTTGAATACATTTGAGCTGCATTTGAGTCATAAAGTGTCTTTCTTTTACAACACGTACTTGTGTCTGCTTCTGAAAATATTTCAAATGTGCCACCACGCCTTTACCACTCTGAATATAAGCAAAGAAGTATGTAGATTATTTATCATAAATAGCTTTTAAATGGCTGTAAAGCCATCATTCTTTTACTTTCCTATGGGGTTTTTTTTGTTGTGAAGTGATAGAGCTTATTAAGAAAGGAAAAAATACAACAGAGGAGACCAGGAGTGACTCTTGGCCCTTTGCTTACCAATAATATGAGTTTTAAAAGCTATCAAAGGCCTCATCTGCAGAGTTTAAAGGAATATATAACATTTCTGAAACTGTCTCTTTGTGTTGTGCACAAAATGCTTATTCAGTGATAGAAGGTACCACTACTGTATTTAGAAATAATCACATTATTGAACATAAGGAAAAGAAGTAGAGAGATATTGTTGTTTCTTTACTGGAATATTCTGTCTGTAGTCCTGAGATCATTCATGGCAACAAGCAGAACCTGAAATAATCAAAATATCTTAACAGACTCTGAGTCCCAATCACATAAGAAGGGTAGATGGAAGACGGCATCATTAAAACTCTGTAGAGATTACATGAACTTTCCACGCTGTAAAATGTAGAAAGCAACAACAAGCACTTTTTTAATTTTTGAAAATGTGATTCAGATTAAAAGTACGTCATCACAAAAAAGTTAATAGAATGATAATTTGGTTCAGGATAATAAATTGTCCTCAATCACCTTTCTCATTAAGATTACGGAAAAGTTTGGATGATCCTTTCCAAACTGGTGGTGTCTCCATAAGGATCTGATTCAGTTCCTAAAAAAATAAGGTTTAAAAAAATTTAAAAGCATATATTTCAGTATTTAATGAAGTAGTTAATAGATTATGATTAAATTCTAGGATATCAATATAAAACACAAGGAACTGCATGCAAAACTACCAGTTAATTTAACTTCAGTTACCACAATGATTTTGGAAATACTCAAGAACTCAAAAAAATTTTTGCACATGATTATTGCAAGAATTACTCATCTGCATGAATTCTAAGTGTTTGCTGAGCTGAAGAGAGAAGTGCAATGTATTTCTGGCTGAGATAACTCACCACTGCTCATACTGACTGAAGCCAAGGATAATTCCCCCTGGATTTCAGTAAGGTTTTCATACAAAATCCAAGCAACTGTTCTTTTAAAGCACTTGACCTGAACTAAAGCAAACCTCACCCATGAATATGAAGGTACTTAAAATACAGGGAAACAGACAGAGTCCTTTTGCAGTTACACAAATGAAAAAAAAAAAAAAAACCACAACAAAAAACAGGCACTTGAAACACCACAAAAGGGAGAGAGTGGCATAAATATTTGCACATTGTATAATGTGCAGTTTTGCACATTATACATATTATACCTAGACACTAAGAAATGCAGTCAGATATGGACTGAAGGAGAAACTGGAGATGCTTGAGAAAGTCAGTAAATCCAACAAAACAGGCACAGCAGTAAGGCACCTGAGATTCTAGATTCTGCTGAGTCTGAAGTGACAGAAATGAAGAAATTACCTGTGCCTTTACATTAACATCATAAACAAAATCAACTACCAAAATGTATGTTATAAGAGCACAGAGGGATTATTGCTCACCTGCTTCGAAAGGGATCGCCACTTTTTAGCATCTGCAACAAAAGAAGAACTTATGAATGCACAGAATTTAGTTATGCCAATGTGGTGTCATAAAAACTGGGCTACTTCTATACTGTGTTTTCTAGACAAAGAATTATTTGTCTTAATTCATGAACGTCCTTGTCTTCATGTTATTAAAAAACCCTTTAACTTAATATATACCTAAAGTCCTAACTTTAAGGAACCAATTCAGATGGAGTTTTAAATCAAACTCGGTTTCAATGAGGGAAAAAACTTTCAACCTCCAAAATACATCCTTAAAACACTTAACAGGAAATACAGGGCATTCATGCTAACCCCTGGTATCAATATTCTGAAATTATTATTTAGTAGCACTAATATTAAAATGCAAATCATAAGGAGACCTAGATTGCTTCATTCATACTTTTTAAAGCAAACAGAAAAAAACCCCCTTGAAACTACACCAAATGGTAAAACACCCCTCATCCCTTCTTATTAACTCAGATTCCTTTCCCAGCCTCTGTCAGGCTCAATTCTTTGGTAGTTGTAATTGAACAAGAGTTGTCCATAACCATTCAAGAATTCAAAACTTGAGGTGCTCAAGACACCTCCTTCTCCAGACAAGTATTTGTACAGATTGAATATTTCAACAAGGTATTGTGAATATCAGAATTCACAAAGGTCCAGAAAGTGTCATTTTATGTGGTCAAATCTGTAACTTTTTAGTAGAGGCTTTACTTTATAGAGCAAAACATGCTCTGTTACTAGAAATCCTCTTCTCATTGTGAATTTCATGTTCCACTGAACAATTAAAACAATACACAAGCTACCCTTTGTGGTCTTTCATCAATTCGTGGTTAGAAACTGCCTGAAATTTTAATTTTACATCTTGGTAAAGGTTGACAAATCCCACTCTAACAATGGTGGAGTTATATCATACAACATATAACATGAGCTAACAGATTTTCATAAGCTTTTCAGTTTGATTTTTTAAATAAAGTCCCCTGAAACGATTTCATTTGCCATATAAATGGATGTAGGTTTATGCCTACCATAAAAAATCTTGGAGAATAAATATACCTGATTTTCCATTCAGATCATTTCCCAGTCTCATATGTTATATAAATATTTTCTTTCTGGACAAGTCAGTGAAGATTTATGTGTATATATACACACTTCTTACAACTCAATATTAAGCTAAATTTACTGTATTTAGCACTAAGGGGAAAAAATCTATTTCATCTTCTCCTAATTTGCTTTCTCAATATATAGACACATATTCAGATTATAAAAATGTATCAAGAATGAATCTTAAAATAATTTATGTTCCCAAATGAGAGCCTGCACCATAATGATAGATACAAGTTAATTATAGCATTTATGCTATATTTTTTGTAATAAATGTCTGGAGTAAAAAGCTGTATTTTATAAAAGAAAATATACTCTTGTCATATTAGTTAGTGTTTAATCCAAAAAAGGAAGTGAACACCCTCTTGACTTTTGTAGGGTTGACATGATTTCCAAAGTAAATCAGTCACAATAGATGCATTCACTCCATCACAAATATCATTCAGGCCTTGTATTATTAGCTTTTCTATAAAGCAGACATAAAGAGCTTCTATTACCATACTTCAAAGGCCGTTTTTGCTTTTTGACAAAACTCAAGACGTTTCTAGTCTTCATTCATAAAATCCCCAGGTATATGTTCTTTTTTTATCATGCAAAATGTAGATGGTCTAGTATGTCAGCCTGAATGGACCCAATTATATACAGCTTGCAAGGTATTTATAAAATGACCTCAAAAATAAAAAATAAAATGTTTTTAGAATGTGTTATTAGAAAAAATCCTTCCTTAAATGTACAACTTGCAACGGAGACAGAAAATTGACTTGCCCAAGAAGACAAAGTGGTACTTTGGCAATGCTGCGGTACAAAGGTAAAAATTACCATAGTCAGAGATGAGAAGCTGGATGTGGTAATCTGTGGGTCATCTATTTCAGCTATTACTTCCTATTTATCAACCTTCTGTCCCATTGTCCCAGACAATATGGCCTGCACTAGGACAAAGTGACTCACTTCTACTTAGTTACAATCCTTTAAAATAGTTATATCTTAGTTATAATCCTTTAAAATATTTCTGTCAGCCACGTAATCTCTGATACCATGAAACCCAGAGGCACCCAGTTTAGTTTTGCTTCTGGTCTCAGAGGTGAACTGGATGAACAGAAAGGATTTTAACAGAAACAAGGTTTGCCACACTGAATTCAGAAAGGTGTTTGACTGTCCAACTCCAGATCTCTTCTCCTTTTCCATGAGATAAACAAAATGTCCTTATGAGCTAAATGATTTTTGGTTTGGATTGGTTTTTTTAAATCTGAGGGTTTGCTTTGTGAGAGGAGGAAGCAGAAACTTCATTAAGCATGGAAATATTTTTAATAGCAGACAATACATATAGTGTGTTCTAGCCAATCAAACTGTCATGGAACAGAGTTAAACCAAAATGTTTTAATGACATCCAGGATATATAGCACAAATGCTTCATGACCATACACAGTGAAACCCAACCCCACACTAACAAAAAAGGGAAGAATTGAAGGTCTGAGCAGAGGAAACAGATAAAAAGTGCTGATGTGTATTTGTATTAACTTGTGTGATAAGCAATCTGCTTCCTCTCTTTTAACTGCAAAGCAAAAAAAAAAAAAAAATGCTTTCTGGTAAGAGTTTCAAAGTTTTGCAAGTTTTCACCATCTAAGATCTATCTTCACTGTTACAATGAGATTATATCTTTATTCAAAAGTTACAGAAGTTTTGATCATGGATGTGCCACAGCTGAATTCTTTGCTCGTTTCATTTCTGTTAAGAGAACAAAGGGGAAAAATCCAACATCTGCACAGAATTTTAAACTTCCTCTGAGTGTTTTAGCAGTGCTTTTGACTGTTCTCTATACTAGCTTTGTGGTGAAGAAAGGAAAACCCAAGGTGAGTGATTATACATGTCACACCTGAGCAAAAATATTCCCATTCCCCAGAAGCTGTGTGCTTCTACCAATGCACTGCAAGCCTGAGGGCCAGGAAATCAAACCAGAGCAGAAGGGGATCACCTTACTACTCAGTCACTCTTTGATACTGAAAGCAAAGATTTTACAACAAATGACCTAAAGTTGATAGTTAATTTTTTCAATAATTAACACATTGTACTAACACTGGCAATGTTGAAGTGTAGAAAGTTGATCCCCTAGAGGACTAAAACTTACTCAAAGCAGGTTATTTAGAAAGCCATGACACAGTTCTATCTTAGGTGTTTTAGAGAACATGTGTA